>NC_091069.1:197563678-197870437 GCF_032405125.1 Capricornis sumatraensis
TCATTCACTGTCATTAGGTGTCATTTCCCAGCACTTAAAACTGTGCCTGACAAACCATAATGAATGAATGTACAAATTATATACTGTGATCATAGCATATGCAATATTTTAGCTTTACTTTCATTGTTTCTCTTTTCCTTGACTGAAAAGAACCCCACACAAACAGCAAATATGTTTTCTCTCTTTGTATCTCTGTACCCTAGCACAATACTTGATATATGGCAGTCATTTATTAAAAATCTTGTTGAGTTTATATTGAATTATAAGATAATGTCTTATTTGAGATACAGTATTAAATTATGTCTACAGAGTCATTAAGAAAGATATTTAGTGCATAATGAACATCAACAAGTGCTATTTCTTTAACTTTCTTACTAAATATCAATAATAATTGCATAAAAAGGGAACAAAAATTAAAAAGTTATTTTAGGGTAAATATAGGTTAAATTAAACTACATAGAATTAAAATTCTACTGATAATTACCCCCCAAACTAAGACTATTAAAAAAAAAACAACAACACTTCATTTAAGGCATAGTGAATGCCAGAGAACTAATTGAGGTTCTTAACAGTTCAGGTTTAATAATCCATTTGACCAAACAAAATGAACTGGGAGCTAGAGATTTCTGTAAGGATAGATACAATTATCTTGAAGTTTCACATAATACATGGCATCTGAAGACCATGACTTGGTATAAAGAAAATATAAGAGCCTGGTTTATTTAATTACCATCAATGTGGACATGAACAGATTACTTAATATTGATGTTCTCCAGCTTCCTTGGGGAAATGGTCATTTTACTTTCTAAGTATTTAAGTCACTATATAAACACAACTTACTATTGGTATTATCAGAGCACACAAACTAAATGCAAATTAGTACCAGCTCATTTGCTCAAGGCACGCACAAAATACTTAAACAGCTTTGCTAATGATTTTATTCTCATAGACATTATTTCTTATCACTTCCCCCAACTCATGCCTCCCCTCCCTGCTACTGTATCACACTCCTCCCCATATATACTTTCATAAGGATTCCCAATTTTATTTTTCAGTGCTTATGAATCTGGAGCTAGTTTTACTTTCCATGGGCTGGCATCTCAAACCTCTGAAGAACAAGGAAAGGGGTAATATAAAGGGTAAAAGAATTAGGGAGTGATCAAGATGGCAGAGTAGTAGCACATGAAGCTCACCTTCTCCCAGAAATATATCAAAAATACATCTATATGTAGAATGATCCTCACAGAATATCTGCTGAACACTGGAAGAAGACCTCAGACTACTGAAAGACCAAGAAAATCTCCATGTAACTGGGTATGAAAATACATTGGAAAAAAAAAAAAAAGGAGTTGGGTCAGAAGCTATGCCCCTGAGAGAGAGCTGTGAAAGAGGAAAGGTTCCTGTACCTAGAGAAGCCCCCTCACCATCACGAAGAGTGGCTGGGACAAAAGGGGAGCCTCTGAGTCTCAGAGGAGAGCACAGCAGCCTGTTTGTGGTAGCCACAGCAGACGGATAACTGCATGGATGGTGCCGCTGCCCTACACTCCCCAGCCTGACATGCGTGTCTGCCAATGCTGGAGGGGGATGGATGCTGGAACCTGGGCTTCAGGGATTGGACCTGGGGAAAGGACTGAGGTTGACTGTGCTGAGACAGACTGAGGGAGTGGGAATCCTATGAAACTGTGGCTGGCGGTTTACTAAGAGGAACCCTGGACCACCTGATAGGCCAGTCACCATCGTTTGGAGGGCATGGGATGAATGAGGTACAGATTGTAGCCTTTCCCTTCATGCCTACAGAGGGCAGGACACTGCCTTCATTGGCTCCAGAGGTGGATGTCAAGAGTGGTCACAGGCCACCAGTGTCTCCTTCCGAGACTCCAGGAGTGGTCACAAGCTATACCCACTCCCACTGCATGCTCAGGGGTGTGCCTGGACTGCCAACACTGAGAACCCCAGGAGTGGGCACTAGTCACTGCATCTGCTTAATTCCTATCAAGGGGATAATGACCAGCACACACGGAGGAAAGAGAAGACAGGCAACTGTACTAAAAACAGCCCTTGCTTCAAATATACTAAACCCAAAGAAGCTACACAGGAACAGCCCCACACATAAATAGCCCTCCACAACCATAGTAATTATTTCTCCTAAACTTACAGAGTAGGAGGAATGTAAGGAAAAAGAAGAAGCGAAAGCACGACTCCCAGTTAAAAGACCAAGAGACTTCCCCTGAGAGAACAAATGATGAAACAGACCTCTTCAGTCTAATACACTGGTTTCTAAAAGGAGACAATGAGAATACTGAAGGAGTTAAGAAAGTCTATCAAGAGAAATTCAGATAATTGAAAAAAAAAGGAACTAGAAACTATAAATAGGAATCAAGAAAAATTAGAAAATTTATTTGGATTTTTGGATCGCAGCCATTCAGACTGGTGTGAAGTGGTACCTCATTGTGGTTTTGATTTGCATTTCTCTAATAATGAGTGATGTTGAGCATCTTTTCATGTGTTTGTTAGCCATCCGTATGTCTTCTTTGGAGAAATGTCTATTTAGTTCTTTGGCCCATTTTTTGATTGGGTCGTTTATTTTTCTGGAATTGAGCTGCATAAGTTGCTTGTATATTTTTGAGATTAGTTGTTTGTCAGTTGCTTCATTTGCTATTATTTTCTCCCATTCAGAAGGCTGTCTTTTCACCTTGCTTATATTTTCCTTTGTTGTGCAGAAGCTTTTAATTTTAATTAGATTCCATTTGTTTGTTTTTGCTTTTATTTCCAGAATTCTGGGAGGTGGATCATAGAGGATCCTGCTATGATTTATGTCGGAGAGTGTTTTGCCTATATTCTCTAGGAGTTTTATAGTCTCTGGTCTTACATTTAGATCTTTAATCCATTTTGAGTTTATTTTTGTGTGCGGTGTTAGAAAGTGATCTAGTTTCATTCTTTTACAAGTGGTTGACCAGTTTTCCCAGCACCACTTGTTAAAGAGATTGTCTTTACTCCATTGTATATTCTTGCCTCCTTTGTCAAAGATAAGGTGTCCATATGTGTGTGGATTTATCTCTGGGCTTTCTATTTTGTTCCATTGATCTATATGTCTGTCTTTGTGCCAGTACCATACTGTCTTGATGACTGTGGCTTTGTAGTAGAGCCTGAAGTCAGGCAAGTTGATTCCTCCAGTTCCATTCTTCTTTTTCAAGATTGCTTTGGCTATTCGAGGTTTTCTGTATCCGTAAATCTGCAAGCAATAAATGCTGGAGAGGGTGTGGAGAAAAGAGAATCCTCCTACACTGTTGGTGGGAATGCAAACTAGTACAGCCACTTTGGAGAACAGTGTGGAGATTCCTTAAAAAATTGCAAATAGAACTACCTTATGACCCAGCAATCCCACTGCTGGGCATACACACCAAGGAAACCAGAATTGAAAGAGACACGTGTACTCCAATGTTCATCGCAGCACTGTTTATAATAGCCAGGACATGGAAACAACCTAAATGTCCATCAGCAGATGAATGGATAAGAAATCTGTGGTCCATATACACAAGGGAGTATTACTCAGCCATTAAAAAGAATTCATTTGAATCAGTTCTGATGAGATGGATGAAACTGGAGCCGATTATACAGAGTGAAGTAAGCCAGAAAGAAAAACACCAATACAGTATACTAACACATATATATGAAATTTAGAAAGATGGCAATGATGACCCTGTATGCAAGACAGCAAAAAAGACACAGATGTGTATAAAGGACTTTTGGACTCAGAGGGAGAGGGAGAGGGTGGGATGATTTGGGAGAATGGCATTGTAACATGTATACTATCATGTAAGAATCGAATCGCCAGTCTATGTCCGACGCAGGATACAGCATGCTTGGTGCTGGTGCACGGTGATGACCCAGAGAGATGTTATGGGAAGGGAGGTGGGAGGGCGGTTCATGTTTGGGAACGCATGTACACCCGTGGTGGATTCATGTCAATGTATGGCAAAACCAATACAGTATTGTAAAGTAAAATAAAGTAAAAATAAAAACAAATAAATAAATAAATAAAGAAGCAACAGTTAGAACTGGTCATGAAACAATCAGTTCAGTTCAGTCTCTCAGTCATGTCCGACTCTGCGACCCCAGGAACCACAGCACACCAGGCCTCCCTGTCCATCAACAACTCCCAGAGTCTACCCAAACCCAGGTTCATTGAGTCGGTGATGCCATCCAACCATCTCATCCTCTGTTTTACCCTTCTTTCCTTCCCGCAATATTTCCAAGCATCAGGGTCTTTTCAAGTGAGTCAGCACTTTGCATCAGGTGGCCAAGTATCAGAGTTTCAGCTTCAACATCAGTCCTACCAATGAACACCCAGGCCTGATCTTCTTTAGAACGGACTGGTTGGATCTCTTTGCAGTCCAGGGACTCTCAAGAGTCTTCTCCAACATCACAGTTCAAAAGCAACAATTCATCAGCATTCAGTTTTCTTTATAGTCCAACTCTCACATTCATACATGACTACTAGAAAAGCCATAACATTGACTAGATGGACCTTTGTTGACAAAGTAATGTCTCTGCTTTTTAATATGCTGTCTAGGTTGGTCATAACTCTCCTTCCAAGGAGCAAGCATCTTTTAATTTCATGGCTGCAATCACCATCTGCAGTGATTTTGGAGCCCCCCAAAATAAAGACTGCCACTGTTTCCACTGTTTCCCCACCTATTTGCCATGAAGTGATAGGACTGTTTGCCATGATCGTAGTTTTCTGAATGTTAAGCTTTAAGCCAACGTTTTCACTCTCCTCTTTCACTTTCATCAAGAGGCTGTTCAGTTTTTCTTCACTTTCTGCCATAAGGGTGGTGTCATCTGTATATTTGAAGTTATTGATATTTCTCCCAGCAATCTTGATGCCATCTTGTGCTTCCTCCAGCCCAGTGTTTCTCATGATGTACTCTGCATATAAGTTAAATAAACAGGGTGACAATGTACTGCCTTGACGTACTCCTTTTCCAGTTTGGAACCAGTTTGTTGTTTCATGTCCACTTCTAACTGTTGCTTCCTGACCTGCATACAGGTTTCTCAAGAGCCAGGTCTGGTGATCTGGTATTCCCATCTCTTTGAGAATTTTCCTCAGTTTATTTTGATCCACACAGTCAAAGGCTTTGGCATAGTCAATAAAGCAGAAATAGATGTCTTTCTATAACTCTCTTGCTTTTTTGATGATCCATTAGATGTTGGCAATTTGATCTCTGGTTCCTCTGCCTTTTCTAAAACCAGCTTGAACATCTGGAAGTTCACAGTTCACATACTGCTGAAGCCTGGCTTGGAGAATTTTGAGCATTCTTTGGCATTGCCTTTCTTTGTGACTGGAGTGGAAACTGACCTTTTCCAGTCCTGTGGCCATTGCGGAATTTTCCAAATTTGCTGACATGTTGAGTACAGCACTTTAACAGATCATCTTTTAGGATTTGAAATAGCTCAACTGGAATTCCATCACCTCCACTAGCTTTATTTGTGGTGATGTTTCCTAAGGCCAACTTGATTTCACATTCCAAGATGTCTGGCTCTAGGTGAGTGTGAGTGATCATAGCATTGTGGTTATCTCAGTTGCGAAGATTTTTTTCTGTACAGTTCTGTGTATTCTTGCCACCTCTTCTTAATATCTTTGCTTCTGTTAGGTCCATAATATTTCTATCCTTTATTGAGCCCATCTTTGCATAAAATGTTCCCTTGTTATCTCTAATTTTCTTGAAGAGATCTCTAGTCTTTCCCATTCTGTTGTTTTCCTCCATTTCTTTTTATTGATCACTGAAGAAGGCTTTCTTAATTCTCCTTTTATTCTTTAGAAATCTGCATTCAAATGGGCATGTCTTCCCTTTTCTCCTTTGCATTTTGCTTCCTTATTTTCACAGCTATTTGTAAGGCCTCCCCAGACAGCCATTTTGCCTTTTTGCATTTCTTTTTCCTGGGGATGGTCTTGATTCCTGTCTCTGTACAATGTCACGAACCTCTGTCCATAGTTCATCAGGAACTATGTCTATCAGATCTAGTCCCTTAAATCTATTTCTCCCTTCACTGTATAGTCATAAGGGATTTGATTTAGGTCATACCTGAATGGTCTAGTGGTTTTCCCCACTTTCTTCAATTTAAGTCTGAATTTGGCAATAAGGAGTTCATGATCTGAGCCACAGTCAGCTCCAAGTCTTGTTTTCCCAACTGTATAGAGCTTCTTCATCTTTGGCTGCAAAGACTGTAATCAATCTGATTTCAATGTTGACCATCTGGTGTTTTCCCTATGAGAATCTTCTCTTGTGTTGTTGGAAGAGGGTGTTTGCTATGATCAGTGCGTTCTCTTGGCAAAACTCTATTAGCCTTTGCCCTGCTTCCTTCTGTCTTACAAGGCCAAAGTTGCCTGTTTACTCCAGGTACTTCTTGACTTCCTACTTTTGCATTTCAATCCCCTATAATGAAAAGGACATCTTTTTTGGGTGTTAGTTCTAGAAGGTCTTGTAGGGCTTCATAGAACCATTCAACTTCAGCTTCTTCAGCATTACTTGTTGGGGTATAGGTTTGGATTACCATGATATTGAATGGTTTGTCTTGGAAACAAACAGAGATCATTTTCTTGTTTTTGAGATTGCATCCAAGTACTGCATTTTGGACTCTCTTATTGACTATGATGGTTACTCCATTTCTTCTAAGGGTTCCTGCCCACAGTAATAGATATAACAGTCATTTGAGTTAAATTCACCCATTCCAGTCCATCTTAGAGCACTTATTCCTAGAATGTCGATGTTCACTCTTGCCATTTCCTGTTTGACTACTTCCAATTTGCCTTGATTCATGGATCTAACATTCCAGGTTGCTACACAATATTGCTCTTTACAGCATCAGACTTTGCTTCTATAGCCAGTCACATCCACAACTGGGTGGTGTTTTTGCTTTGGTTCTAACCCTTCATTCTATCTGGAGTTATTTCTCCACTGATCTCCAGTAGCATACTGGGGACCTACTGACCTGGGGAGTTCATGTTTCAGTGTCCTATCTCTTTGCCTTTTCATACTGTTCATGGGGTTCTCAAGGCAAGAATACTGAAGTGGCTTGCCATTCCCTTCTCCAGTAGACCACATTCTGTCAGACATTTCCACCATGACCCATCCATCTTGGGTGGCTCCACACGGCATGGCTTAGTTTCATTGAGTTAGACAAGGCTGTGGTCCATGTGATCAGATTGGCTAGTTGTCTGTGATTGTGGTTTCAGTCTGTCTGCCCTCTGATGCCCTCTCTCAGAGCCTACTTTCTTACTTGGGTTTTTCTTCCTTGGACTTGGGGTATCTCCTCATGGCTGCTCCAGCAAAGCACAGCCAGTGCTCCTTACCTTGGCTGTGGGCTAGCTCCTCTTGGCCAATAGACTGGTTCAAAATTGGGAAAGGAGTTCACAAAGACTGTATATTGTCACCTTGCCTATTTAACTTTTATGCAGAGTACCTCAAGCAAAATGCTTGACTTGATGAAGCAAAAGCTGGAATCAAGATTGCAGGGAGAGATAGCAATAACCTCAGATATGCAGATGACATCACTGTTATGTCAGTAAGGAAAGAGAAGCTAAATATCTTCTTGATGAAAGTGAAAGAGAAGAGTGAAAAATCTGGCTTAAAACTCAACACTCAAAAAACTAAGATCATGGCATTTGGTCCCATCACTTCATGGCAAATAGTTGGGGAGACAATGGAAACAGTGAGAGACTTTATTTACATGGTCTCCTAAATCACTGTAGATCGTGACTGCTGCCATGAAATTAAAAGACACTTGCTCCTTGGAAGAAAAGCTATGACAAACCTAGAAAACATGTTAAAAAGAAGAAGCATTACTTTGCCAATAAATATCCTCTAGTCTAATCTATGGTTTTCAAGTACTCATGTTTGGATGTGAGAGTTGGACCATAAAGAAAGTTGAGCACCAAAGAATTGGTGCTATTGAACTCTGGTGTTGGAGAAGACTCTGAGATCTTAGACTTCAGAGATCCAACCAGTCAATCCTAAAGGAAATCAGTCCTGGATGTACACTGGAAGGACTGATACTGAAGCTGAAGCTCCAATACTTTGGCCACCTGATGTGAAGAACCAACTCATTTGAAAAGACCCTGATGCTGGGAAAGGCTGAAGGCAGGAGGAGAAGGGGATGACAGAGGATAAGATGGTATATGGCATCACCGACTCAATGGACATGAGTTTGGGCAAGCTCTGGAAATTGATGATGGACAGGGAAGCCTGGCATGCTGCAGTCCATTGGGTTGCAGAAAGTTGGACGTGACTAAGTGACTGAAATGAACTGAAAATCACTACAGATGGTGACTGTAGCCAAAAAATTAATAGATGCTTAGTTTTTAGAAGAAAAACTATGACAAACCTAGACATCATTTAAAATGCAGAGATATCACTTTTAGACAAAGTTCCATGTATTCAAAGCTAAGGTTTTTCTGGTAGTCATGTACCGATGTAATAGTAGGACCATAAAGATTGGAGAAGGAAACGGCAACCCACTCCAGTGTTCTTGCCTGGAGAATCCCAGGGATGGGGGAGCCTGGTGGGCTGCCGTCTATGGGGTCGCACAGAGTCGGACATGACTGAAGTGACTTAGCAGCAAAGATACTGAAGGTCAAAGATGCTTTGATGCTTTGAAACTGTGTGTGGTGCTGGAGAAGACTCTTGAGAGTCCCTTGGATAGCAAGGAGATCAAACCAGTCAATCCTAAAGGAAATCAACACTGAACATTCATTGGAAGGACTGATGTTGAAGCAAAGCTCCAAAACTGATTCAAAGAGCCTACTCATTGGAGAAGACCCTGATGCTGGGAAAGATTGAGGATAGGAGGAGAAGGGGGCCGTGGAGGATGAGATCGTTGGATGGCATCATTGACTCAATGGACATGAGTTTGATCAAACTCCACGTGATAGTGAAGGACAGAGGAGCCTGGCATGATGCAGTCCATGCAGTTGCAAATAGTTGGCACAACTATTTGGGCAACTGAACAACAACAGCAACAGCCAAAGAAATACAAATTGTCAAAAGGTAGATGATAAAAGCTCAATATCATCAGTTATGAAAGAAATGCAAATCAAAACTACAATGAAATATCATCTCACACTTGTCAGAATGGCCATGATTAAAAAGTATACAAATAACAAGTGTTAGAGAGGGTGTGGAGAAAAGGGAGCCATGATACACTGTGTGTGTAAAGATAAATTGGTACAGCCACTGTGGAAAACAGTTTGAAGGTTTCTCAGATAACTAAAAATAGAGTTGCCATTTGGTACACCAATCCCACTCCTGGGCATATACCTAGACAAAAATAAAATTTGGAAATATATATGCACTCCTATCTTCATAGCAACATTACTCACAATAGCCAAAACATGGAAATGACCTAAATGTCCGCAGACAGATGAATGGATATTAAAGATGTTTTACATATGTAGAATGGAATACTACTCAGCCATAAAAAGAAAAAAAATGATGCCATTCACAGCAACACGGATGGACCTAGTCAGAAAGAGAAACACATGTATTATATGATTTCACTTATATATGAAATCTAAAATATGACACAAATGAAAATAATTATGAAACAGAATCAGAATCACAAACATAGGGAATAGACTAGTGTTTGCTAGGGGGTAGGGGGTAGAAGAGTGGTGGATTTGGAATTTGAGATTGACATATGTAACCTAATATACATAGAATGGATAAACAACAATACCCTACTGTATAGTATAGGGAACATTATTGAATATACTGATAAACCATAATGGAAAATGATATGAAAACAACTGTATATATGTGTGTGTGTGCATGTGTGTGTGCATGCATGTGTGTGTGTGTATGTATAATTGAGTCACTGCTGTATAACAGTAATTAATACATTATAAATCATCTATATTTCTTTAAAAAATATAGAACTAGACAACCAATCTTTATTTCTTTCTTTCTACTTCTTGACTATTATTGTTTTAAATTAATTTATTTTAATTGGAGGCTAGTTACTTTACAATATTGTGGTGGCTTTTGCCCACATTGGCATGAATCAGCCATGGATGTATATGTGTCCTCCCATCCTGAAGCCCCACCCACCTCCTTCCCCACTCTGGGTGGTCCCAGGGCATTGGCTTTGAGTCCCCTGCTTCATGCCTCGAACTTGCACTGGTCATCTGTTTTACATATGGCAATATATATGTTTCAGTGCTGTTCTTCAAATCATCCCACCCTCACCTTCTCCCACAGAGTCCAAAAGTCTGTTCTTTATATTTGTGTCTCTTTTGCTGTCTTGCATATAGGGTCATAGTTGACCATCTTTCTAAATTCTACATATATACATTAATATACTGTATTGGTGCTTCTTTTTCTGACTTAATTCACTCTGTATAATACAATCAACCTTTAAAATGGACCCTTTTATATCTTTGCCCTTGGTGAAAAGCCAATCATTATGTTTTTGCAGCATGGTAGAACATAACGATTTGTGATAAATATTGAATATAAACCTTAATATAAAATTATTGAGACTACCTATTAAAATTATCTTGACGTTATTCAAGAGATAATTGAAATGTACTTCTAAATTTCAAATGAAAACAGTTCGCATTTTTTCCTCCATTTCTATGCAAAATACAAATATATTTTCACCAACTACTTATTGAGTCCTATTTTGTGTACTGTTTTATAAGTACCGGTTCTGTAAGACACATAAGACTAAATATGTAGTCTTAATAAATTCCTAATCTAGTTATAAATAATCCAAAAACATGGAACAAATAAGTATGAAGTGAAATAATGCTCTTAAAGATGAAGGAATACATCATCGTGTATAGCAATATTCTAATTAGATCCCAGGGAAGACGTGAAACTTGCGAGATCATGAAATTACACAGAAACCAACCTCTAATGGAACTCTTGATAGTCTGGAAACTACCTATATTAAAGCAGCTGAGGTAGGGTGTTCCATCTAGAAATAATAATATTGATTGGTCTTCCCACATTTCTCTCAGTCTTCATCCTTCTGGAGGATGAACCCACGTCTAACTTAAACCCTTCCATTTTTCCAGGTTTCTGTAGAAAGGACAGGGCTGGATATTATAATCAGTATTAATATTAAGTGAAGAGGAAAAGGGAAGAGTGAAGGAAGGAGGAATTACGAGTCAGTGGATATAGAGATGGATATTGAGATCTAGACAAGCCACTTCAGGAGACTCTAAAACATACTGGAGGAAGCAGATCCCTACTCCTCAGAGAGTTCCCTGCCTTCTAGCCAACAATCTCCCTGTGCTCTTCTCCCCAGTCAGAAGCAGCGTAGCGTAGTGGGAGAGCAGAGGCCTTGGAATCTGATGGACCTATATTCCAGTCCTAAATTTACCACATAAATGTATACACCCAAGTAAGACCCTTCCTAGGCAATTTCTTAATCTTTAAATTGGTCGTAATACTCAGCTCAGCCCATGAGGTTAGAGTAAAGTTAAATGTCACAAAGAACGTAAGGCTGTTAGCACATTACCTGGGTTTTGGGGAGTGACCCCTAAAATGGCAAGGTGCCTCCCAGAAAATGTGTTCTTAGTACCCTTGGTATAGCATCCTTAAATACCTTCCAACAATAGATCAGACACTTAAAGTTATTTAATAAACGTCCTACCCACAAGGCCTGTAAAGCTTCTGGGTACGAACAGTAACTACAGGGCTGACTACACTCCTTGAGCCTACAGATGTTCCAACCTGCCAGGGTCTGAGACCAGCACAAACAACCTCTTATCCTGTAGCACTTCATACCTTGATGAGTTTCTGCTTGGCAGAAACCCATGGGTATTATATTTGTTCTGCAGTCACCTGAACAAATTTATAACTGTCGTATTTTAAATAATGATTTTACTGCCTACTATTGTGGCCTCTCGAGTTTCATACTTCAAAAAGTTTTAGTTTATATCTGTCTTTTGGTTCTGCTTTGTGGCTGTACTTTTAAAAACTGACTCAATTTCATTTTGAATTAAGAATGAAATGTACTGGTCATACTCTAAAACTATATTTTTATATCAAACTAACATAGCCTTTTACTTTAACAGTATTTCACAGTATATCTTCTTCTACAGATTGAGCTTATCACAATTTTAAAGGTGCTAACAATTGCACAATCACAGCTTAGATTTCACTGATTTATAGTGCTAAGAAAGAGTATGATTTATGTTCTGCATAACACAGCAGTTAAAAGCAGAATAGAAGATTATTTGTTGGGGGGGGTGGTGCGTGCTACTTAATGTTGTCTTAAAAATATCTTGTGGCATCACTAAAGAGAAGAAAAGAAATTTCCAATATGATTTCAGCCAGGGGAAACAACAGTCCTTTATTATCCTACATTTTCTATTCTTCATGCTGCCTTCTTTAGTATGAATCACAATGAATCATCTCAGCTGGTTATTTAAAGACGTTAAACAAACAAAAATGCAGGTAGAGAAAGAAGTGTGAGAGCTACGGCACTGCTGATACTCAAAAATCTAACATTGATTCTACAATGCATAAAAGGATATTATTTTCAAAATGCAATATGCCAGAAGACAATGGATAATTGTTTCTAAACTGAACACAGTAGAAATTCTTTTTGCAAAGATGCCAAAGTGGCATGTTTAGAAGAATCAGGTGGGCCACTTTTAAAAACAGAGGCAACACATTCTAAAGATTCAGTTCAGTTCAGTTCAGTTCAGTTCAGTTCAGTTCAGTTCAGTTCAGTTGCTTAGTCATGTCCAACTCTTTGCGACCCCATGAACCGCAGCATCCCAGGCCTCCCTGTCCATCACCAACTCCCAGAGTTTACCCAAACTCATGTCCATTGAGTTGGTGATGCCATCCAACCATCCCATCCTCTGTTGTTCCCTTCTCCTCCTGCCCTCTAAAGATTATCTTGCATTCAAATATTATCTAAAAATTCCAGGTAGCCAAGGCAGAAGGAACTCTAGCAAGACTTTTCATATATTGCATTGAATGGGTTCTCCCAACAGTGTCTGTCTGCCTAGCACAGAAATTGAACCAGAGGCTCTTTTTATGGTTCACAGATGTGGCCACTGCATTGTTTGCAACTACATGATCTGGTTATTGGTGGTTCTGGAAGAGTGAGTACAAGCTTTCTTGAATGAATTAAATTAATGTGTGGTTTATTTTTTATCACTCTCTTCCTGAGGCAGAAAGTTGGAATTTTATATTTAATAAAACATGTGAGTTTAATTATGCTTTGACTAAACCAAGAAACTGAAAAAGAAAAGGCTTTAATACAATTAATCAACATGAGGGCAGGGTACTTTATGCTCTATTACAAGCTATAATTAAAAGTATCTTTTAAAAAAAGTGACTTTGTAAGTGTTGCCAGTGAAGCAACACTTAAAGCCTAATGGATTGTAGTGCTATCCTGTCATGGAAACAGGGTTTTATCCTAAAACTACTCTTAGAAAAACCAATTCACAATATAATAGTTCATTATTGTGATAGTAAAAACGATACTAAGTCATTAATCTATTTCAATCAATGTAGTGACACATGTGGAAAGAAACCTTCAAGCAGATTTGGATAAAGTATTCAGAGCAGGGAAGAAAATGATGATCACAAAAGAAAGCTGTATGAATAGCAACAAATTGTGAGATGGGTAAAACGGAGCAAAGAAAGTATAACTTTGAGAAAAACAAAGGAGACATCATATTTAGGATAATAATTAAGGAACATTATGCAATAAAAATATGAGTTCAAAGAGAAATGAGGAGAAAGAAAATCGAATTTCAGGAGACAAACACTGACATTTTAGAAACGATCAGATTTGTTGCAGACCTAGCTGTCTCGCATTCCTTTTTGGATGAGGTGTGGAATATTAATAAATGAAATACAATCTGTAATATAGTTATATAATCAGAATCCATAGAGAAATATAATGGAGACTGAAACTAAACACATTTTTTTAGGAATTTACACCCAATGAATGGTTAATCTCTTATCAAAATTCTCTACCAATTTGGGTAAGCACTTCTCAGAGAATGTTTTTAAGTCCTTGTCACACCAAAAACTCTGTTCCAGAAATGCTAGTTCAGACCACTACTAATCTGGCATGGTTCAGAATTCCCTTGGAAACACAATCTTTCCCTGGAAATATTTGGATTTTAGATGATCTGCTTCAGATTTCTCAGGGAGAACACAGAACCAGATATCTACCCTTTACTATCTATAGGCTGGTCCAGAGTTTGAATTGGTAGTCACTAAAACCAAGACTGGATACAGACAGACTGAGGATGTGATCATGCAATTTATAAAGTGCACATTTATTTGCAAATTGGGAAATTCATCTTATATTACTCAGAAAGGGGGGGGGGGAAGACATTACACAGGTCCCAATCACTTGGGATTGTAGTAAAGGACCAACATGACAAGTGAAAATAGGAAACTACAAATCTTAAAGAAATCACAGAGCTTGCCTCAGTGGCATCATCACATTGAAATACTATCCCTCCTCCAAAAATGAAGTGATTGACACTAAAGAATTATTAAAGCTTATAAAGAAACAAACAAAGAAAAAAGTCAGATCAAATCAGCATTGTTAGCATTTCAAAAAACAGCAGAAAAGCTGCCAACAACCATTTCACATTGAGTGAGACAATCAGAGGTAGCAACAAGCCACACAGTTTGAAATTGTATTGTTGCACTAAATGTGTACATAGCCAGATCAAATGAAAATTATTTTTACTTTATTTGGTCATTTGTATTTTTTATAATCATGCTAAATAATTAAAATCCAGGATTCTGGTGAAGAAAGCAAAAAGCATCAGAATTACACAGTTGTTAATTCTTTTGAAGTGCTATTTTTGCATTACAAAGTAGATAAAGTGAGAAACTATAAACTTAAACAAAAACTATCAGAACTATACAGTGGTTATTTTGAAGTGCTGTTTTTGCATTAAAAAATGGATAAAGTGAGAAACTGCAAACTTAGTAAGGTCATGAAGTGCTTACTCCTTAATTGGCTTCCAGGTTCAAGGGTGTGGTAAGTTCAACTTTACTTATTCCTGACACTCTTCTTTGCCCCCATAAACTAGAACCATTGGCTTGTGTGTGCATTTTTTGGACATACTTTAATTTGTCATAAATACATCTGATGCATGTCAGTTATCTTATCAGTCACTATTTATACTATATCCCCATGCACCAGCCATGTTATAAATATTCATCCTCTATTATGTGCTTGGCATTGACCAAATATTAAGAGCCAAGGTCACTCAGTCAAAATGAGCTTTCAAGAACCATCTAATAAATCAACTCAAACAAATTATTCACTGGTAAATTATCCTTCTTTCTGGGGGTTGTGAGAAGGATAGAGAATGGTCTGCTGCTACCGTAAACTAGTGTAATAAATAAACAAGATGGCTGGTTGTCAAGGGGTAAAAATTACACCATTGAAAATGCAATTGGGTTTCAGAGACCTTCATACTTAAACTCTTTGCAGTAAGGAGAAACTATTTTATAGTTCAGCCTTGAAGGTCATTTTTTTAAACTGTAGTTGAGAACTTAAGACTAAGCACCATTAACTGTCATAGAAATATAAGAAAATATATCAACAATTAAAGCTTGTATCAAGCAATAAAACTATATGTTTCATTTAACATGGTATAGGAACTCTGTTTTGCTAGTGAAATCATCTAGCATTGTAGCTAAAATTGAAACAAATATTTACTTAGTTGTTGATAAGTGATGTCCATTATTCATGCTTAGAACATTAAAATATCCTATTTTAAAACTAAGGTTATAACCAAAGTAGTCAAAACAGAATAAGTAAACCAAATTGCCCACAATTTAGCAAACATTTAAATAATCTTCTACTGATTCAGGTAATTCATATAGTTTTAAATCTTGATGACTAAAAACATGTATAGCTTAAAGGTGACTAGTCATATCCCTTTGATCAAATAGTTATAGCCAGGTCATTGTAAAGGAATAATTTTTGCCTATTTTGGGGGTTACATTTTGTTTTCCTTTGCTTTGTCTTTTTAGTATGGGTGTATCTCAAGTCTGGCCACATCTTTCTGAGTGAAAGTGACAGGGAGACTCAAGGAGTTTCACATCAAAAGAAGCAAAACTCAAAAATAACCAATAACCAAAGAAGAAACAATCCGATATAACAGCAAGAAGCCAAAATGCTCCTGGCTCATCCAGCTGAGAACCTGAGATTTTCAAGGGGGTTTCATCTAGACTTTGTCATGTCTGGCCTGCAGTGGAAATCACTGTAGAATGACTGCAGTTTCATCTTGTCTTATTGTCTCCCCTGTACTGACATGCTTTTAGATACAGCTATCAAAGAAAGGATTAGTAATCTGGCCTATTCTCAGACTGTTTTCTTTAATTGTTTGCCTCAAATGAAACCTGGCTCTCCACTATTGACAATGCTCCCGTCACATCACTTTTCAGCAGTAGTTCTCTTTTCTCCCAGGCCCTCTATACCACTAGCCATAGGAGAACAATATGAAGTGTCTTTAAGTCCCTGATCATTCTCTGAAGATTTTTACCTCCTGGTTCAATCACTGTTTCTTATAAGAATTACTCTTGTCTTAGCTCTTGACAATATCAATATCCACATAGACATAGTCTGGCCTCTTTTTCCACAGCTCTTTTCCTCTGTTGATCAGCTACCACACTTCCATGGTCCTGCCTCAACCCTGATGCTGTCATTACCAATATCTGTACTCTTTTTATGATCAGATTTTCAACAATTCCAATTGTGGGTCTTTTCCACTTACTTTTTCTAATTATTTGGATTGACAATAAATGAGGTCTATTGATCCTCTGTTCTTTGTGCTCACTCTCAATCCCTTTGTATCGTTACTTTATTCCACACCCAATTTAGGTATGTCAGTCCATCAGTATGAGCACTCCTTTTCAGACACTCTCTCATTTGTCCTAACCTTATCTAGCTCATTTGCCCCCTCCCAGCAAAGCCCCAGCTCTGATTAAATCCAAATCTGCCTGTTCTATGCCTGAATCCTCAGCTGAAGGTTGGGAAAAAAATACACAGTTATGCTGAATTATCTCACTTAAAGACTTCCCTAATGATTCAGATGGTAAAGAAACTACCTGCACTGCAGGAGACATGGGTTCAATCCCTGGATTGGGAAGATCCCTTAGAAGAGGGCATGGAAACACACTCCAGTATTCAAGCCTGGAGAATCCCCATGGACAGAGGAGCCTGGAGGGCTACAGTCCATGGGCTCACAAAGAATCGGACATGACTGAGAGAGTAAGCACAGCACACAGGACATCTCACTTAAAACATTTCTTCTAAACACTTCAGTTCAGTTCAGTTCAGTCGCTCAGTCGTGTCCGACTCTTTGCAACCCCATGAATCGCAGCACGCCAGGCCTCCCTGTCCATCACCATCTCCCGGAATTCACTCAAACTCACATCCATTGAGTCGGTGATGCCATCCAGCCATCTCATCCTCGGGCATCCCCTTCTCCTCCTGCCCCTAATCCCTCCCAGCATCAGAGTCTTTTCCAAGGAGTCAACTCTTCCCATGAGGTGGCCAAAGTACTGGAGTTTCAGCTTTAGCATCATTCCTTCCAAAGAAATCCCAGGGCTGATCTCCTTCAGAATGGACTGGTTGGATCTACTTGGAGTCCAAGGTATTCCTCATATAGTTATATGACCAGAAAACCAAGTGTCTAGTCAAGGCTATGGTTTTTCCAGTGGTCATGTATGGATGTGAGAGTTGGACTATGAAGAAAGCTGAGCACTGAGGAATTGATGCTTTTGAACTGTGGTATTAGAGAAGACTTTTCAATATGCTATCTAGGTTGGTCATAACTTTCCTTCCAAGGAGTAAGCATCTTTTAATTTCATAGCTGCAGGGACGGGGGAGCCTGATGGGCTGCCGTCTATGGGGTTGCACAGAGTCAGACGTGACTGAGGCGACTTAGCAGGAGCAGCAGCATTCACCAGAGTCTGAGATGACTGAGCGACTGAACTGAATTGAACTGTTCTCAACTCCAAGCTTTCCATCTAACAGCTGTTGCTGCTGCTGCTGCTGCTAAGTCACTTCGGTCATGTCTGACTCTGTGCGACCCCATATATGGCAGCCCACCAGGCTCCCCCATTCCTGGGATACTCCAGGAAGAACACTGGAGTGTGTTGCCATTCCCTTCTCCAATGCATGAAAGTGAAAAGTGAAAGTGAAGTCGCACAGTAGTGTCCGACTCTTAGCGACCCAATGGACTGCAGCCTACGAGGCTCCTCCACCCATGGGATTTTCCAGGCAAGAGTACTGGAGTGTTACCATTGCCTTTTCCACATCTAACAGCACCAGACCCCAATTTATCACTTCTCATTTTCTTTGAACCCCTCTAATCAGACAATTTTTTATACCACTCTACTAAAACTGCTTTCGTTGAGATCACCATTGACCTCCAAATTGCTTAATTCAATACTTGGTCCTCACATTGCTTAACCTGTAGTAGTATTTGATGGAATGGATCCCTCCTTCCTCTTTCAAAGCTTTTATTCTCTTGGCTTCAAGATATCACATTCACCTAGTTTGTCTCTTATCCTTTGTCTCCTTTTCATTCTCTTTCTCAGATTCCCCTTCTGTTCCTATTTCTAAATGTAGACATGCCCAGAAATCATAAGCCTTTTCTGTCCTTTTGCTGCTGTGCTCCATCCTGTCTGATTCTCTGTGACCCCATGGACTGTAGCCTGCCAGGCTCCTCTGTCCATGGAATTCTCCAGGCAAGAATATTGGAGTTGGGTGCCATGACCATCCCCAGGGGATCTTCCCAACAGTGGGCTCCAACTCTTACATCCCCTGCATTGGCAGGTGGATTCTTCACCACTGCACCACCTAGGAAGCCCTTTCTGTCCTCTGCTGCTGCTGCTACCAGGCTCCTGTGTCCATGGGATTTTCCAGGCAAGAGTACTGGAGTGGGGTGCCATTGCCTTCTCCTTTCTGTCCTCTATCTGCACTCAATTAGAAATCTCATCTGGGACAACTCTCACATGTGTATTCCCAGACCAAATCCCTCCATTGAGCTGTGCTCTGTAACACTTAATACAAATTTATTCCAAATTGATTGATATTAGAGAACAATTTGAGCATAAAGCTAATTTAAAAATTCCTTTGACTTATGGCAATTTTTTTCTACCATGTATATAAGTTTCTTAGCAGTAGAAATTTTAATTTTGTTTTATTTATTTATCTAAAGGCTGGGATTTATGTTTTGGTTTTCTGGTCATATAACTATATGAGGAATACCATGGATAGTCAATAAATATTTGTTAAATGAATGAATAAATGGGTTCAGGAGATCTTGTTAAATATGAGGGATATATGCAAACTGTTTTGTACAAGTGCAATTTTCTGAAGAAACAGACAGTACTTTCCTGTACATTCAAAGAGATTCTTAACTACCTGTTCACACACACACAAAGGAAAAAAAAAAAAAAAACAAAACAGTAATGATATAATTCTGACAATGATTCAATGACTCATTAGGACTTTTTTCTGACCTTCATAAGTAGACTACATTAATTAAAACACTCATATAGAAATAACAATGCTAAAATATTACTTATAGATTTTAAAAGTACACCCAATTGTTTAAAAAATAACAGAATTTGTAACTCAAAATGACAGTATTGCTACTGCTTTTGGTTTTGCTGGCTTTGCTTAATTTTAAAAATATATCTTGATATCTTTATTATAAAGGTATTAAACATTTATCATAGATCTGAACTCAGAAAAGCAACCTGTAAATAATTTATAATTCTATTGTACAGTGTTACTATTTCACAGTATACTCCTTGAGGTTCATTTCCATGCATGAGAGTTATTCTTTATAGATGGACAAATCTTCTTTTAATACAAATAAGTCTCTTCCATATGTTCTCTGCAAGCTTTAAGTATAATATGAAGTACCAACTGAATTTTTTAAAGTATGAAAATGAGAACTAAAGGAAAAGCAAAACAGTCTACAGAACAAATAAAATAGATGGTTAAAAGAAATCCTTGCAAAGAATGTATTATTCACAGAAGTTTTTAACCCTTTATTATGCTTAAACCATTCTTATTTTATAAAATACCGTATACTTGGTTATGCTTGGGGCTGGTGCACTGGGATGACCCAGAGGGATGGTGTGGGCGGGGAGGTGGGAGGGGGGTTTGGGATTAGGATCACGTGTACACCTGTGGCAGATTCATGTTGATGTGTGGCAATATTGTAAAGTAAAAAAATAATAATAATAAATAAATAAGAGAAAATTTTAAATGGAGGATAGAGTGACTGCTACAGGTAGTCATACTGACAACAATAAAATGAAGCTTGACAAAATAGAGACAAGCTTAAATATCCCCAGAGTAGAGTAATATGAGGCCATTTAGTATAGGAGTAAAAGGCCCTAAACAGCTCAATTGTTCCCAAGGTCACAATTTTACAGCCAATATAATAAAAGTCATAAGAATCACTGAGGGGAAAAAATATTTTATTGTAGTACTCTCTGGATTAAGAATGAATTCAGGTAGTCAAAATTTTCAAAGTATTAAACCTTTAGATACTAGAACTATTTGGCTCTTTAGACTGACCCATTTTCCAAGAATTACTGCTTAAGTACTATAGTGAAAATATTTGCTTTTATATTGAGAAATGCATGTTTACAAATTATATGGTAGTAAGATGTGTGGCTCAAAGAAAAGGAGGGTGCACTTTTAAATTATTTACAACACTGCCCTTTGTATTTGTTGAATAGAGATAAACTAAAAGTTTGGTTGAAAGGTTTATATATAGAAAAAGGGAAAATAAAGGTAATTATTAGGGTGATATTAAAAATTTTAGAAAGAGATATATGCAAACATGAAGCAACTGAAATGGAGACTATGGAAATAATTTCCTGGTTTCCTCCTTGTCAGCCTTAATCTAGAATGAGCCAACACTTCAGTCAAATGGACCCAGCTCATACTTCACAGAAAACAATCTCAAAGCACAAACTTTCAGCCAATATTGTTTGAACTGACTGAATATTAGGCATGTGGTGGTTTAATTGCTAAGTCATGTCCAACTCCTTCAACCCCATGAACTGTAGCCCACCAGGCTCCTCTGTCCATGAGATTTTCGAGGAAAGGATACTGGAGTGGGTTGCCATGCCCTCCTCCAGGGGATCTTCCTGACTCAGAGATCAAACCCAGGTTTCCTGCACTGCAGGCAGATTCTTTACCAACCTCATTCTTATTGACATGGCAGACAACATTCCTCTAAGCTCTTCTCAACATTATCCTCTATATGAAGGAAAGTGCCACATTACCATACCTAGTGAAATAGTTGTTGTTAACTTTATACCTGTTGAAAATTAGTTGAACATTTTCATTTGCTAAAATTACTATAATTCAAAGAAAAATTACCTTTAAGGTTGTTTTGAACTTCTAAAGCTATATCAAGAGCATTAAAGGGCAGAACTGGTTCACTGGCAATTTGCAAAATCACTTCTCCTGAGAGCTGAAAGAAAAAGAAATAAAAAACACTAGAATTTAGTATGAAGGGTTTTTGTTTGTTTTTCATTATTGCATGCAATTTTATACTCTTATCTAGAGTTTTTTTAAAAAAAGAGGGCAAATTTATTTTTATAAAATTCCTTTTTTAAAACCTTTAAAAAAACTTTTGTCTTTCTGAAAAGAAAAAAAAAAAATGTTCTCAGTATATTTTCCATGTCTCAGACTAGTATAAGAAGATAAAATATTTTATTTCTTTTGGGCTAAAATATTAAGAAATAGTTTCCCTAGTTGAAGGAGTTGTTAAACATAAACTTTAAAACAATTCCTTATAAAACAGTTCAGAATGTCACATGATAAAACCATCAAGAGGAACAACTGCAAATCAATAGCTGATTATAAGAGCTAGGAAAATTCCAGACAAAATTAATGATCAGTTAATTTCATGTAAGATATAATTGTTAATATCCTTTAAAATCCACATACTTCATGCTTTACTATATTCGTAATCAGTTTTCCAAACTTTATCAAAACTAATACCATTTATATATCTCTGATATTAATGTTTAAATTAAATTATAAAAATATAAAAATTTAAATGGCATTCTCTAAACTCGTACCTGGAATTTTCACACATGCATGTTTCTACCACTGCACTCCAAAACTGGGTCTGAAAACCAATATATGCACTACAGCTGAACTAGCATCTGCTTAATAGACTGAACAAGTCATGCATTTTTATACATCTCTAAGGAACTTCGGGCTGGGGGCAAATGCCATTGTTACTCCCCACCCCCTCAAGTGATATTTAATATTTACCTGGGCTTAACAAATGTCCCTAGATCTCTTTTAACCCTGAAGCTGGCACACAGGGAAATTTGACTGTGTTGTTGTTATTAATGTACTATGAAATTTTGTTAATGAATGAAAACATTGTCTTGTGAAACTACACAGGGGAAATGAACACACTAATTTGAGACCATAAAGAACATATAAAAGAAGCAACTTACAAGGAGAATGTGATGTTAAATATTCAAATCAACACATTTAACAAGGGTCAAATTTCATTTAATATTTAAAAGTTATATTTCCCAGTTGTTTGCACAATTTATATCATAATGATAATAGGTAATGTATTTCTTAGGAACAGGAAAAGAAAACACCTTTGAGATCCCTTTATTTCTTTGAGACATTTGTCTCCCAATGTAACAACCACTTCTCCCCAAATGCCTCAAGTATTTTGCAGCATTTTATCCTCAGCATATGATCACAAAAATCCTAGGAAACTGCCTACTTTGACCATGCTGTTAGCTATTCAGGAAAAAAGCATTATATGCAACATGTTGATATGAATCCTGTTTCTAGCCCACTCCACCCCTTCTAAACCATGTATGGAAAACCAGTATTTGGAAATAAATTATTTGTAAAAGGAGTGTTTAAAGAAGATTAAGAGTCATTATGGTTTCTTTTTTCCAATTTGCATTGGAGAATAGAAACTACAGAACAGACGTGTTTTGTATACATTTTTGGAATCTGGAAACCACACATTACAAAAGATTAAAATAAAAGAATCGGAAGGCAGGAGAAAGGCAGATTCTTCCTGTGCTGCTGTAGAAAGCTGTTTTGTTTTGGGTCTTTTGAGTCATTTGGCAGCTAGAACAACTAGAATATAAACCAGCCACCTTGCTATGTTTCAAAAAGAAGCTGGTAACAAATCCTGGGACTTCAAGTCACCTGGCCCACGGTGGAATGCTTCAAGTAAATAGGCTTTATTTGCATCTTCAATCACATGAGAGAGATTTGTATATGCTGTGCCACGCAGTGAGAAGAGACAAACCATACTGCATACCCTTTTTGTGGATTCTGGAATTCATTTTAATTGAGGCATGACAAAGTAACTTTCCTTTACATTTAAATAAGGCTCCTTTCTTTTCAAAGTGCTTTATACACATTTTGTCATCTCATTCAATTATCTTGAAAGCCTAGAGGCAGATCAGTTCAGTTCAGTTCAGTTGGTCAATGTATCCAACCCTTTGCAACGTTACGGACTGAAGCATGCCAGGCTTCCCAGTCCATCACCAACACCCGGAGCTTGCTCAAACTCAATGTCCATCGCGTCGGTGATGCCATCCAACCATCTCATTCTCTGTTGTCCCTGTCTCCTAATGCCTTCAATCTTTCCCAGCATCAAGGTCTTTTCCAGTGAGTCAGTTCTTTACATCAGGTGGCCAAAAGTATTAGAGCTTCAGCTTCATCATCAGGCCTTCCAATGAATATTCAGAACTGATGTCCTTTAGGATTGACTGGTTTGATCTCCTTGCTATCCAAGGGACTCAAGAGTCTTCTCCAACACCACAGCTCAAAAGCACCAGTACTTTGAGGCTGAGCTTTCTTCATGCTGCAACTCTCTAATCCATACATGACTACCATAAAAATCATAGCTTTGACTATGTGGACTTTTGTTGGCAAAGTAATGTCTCTGCTTTTCAATATGCTGTCTAGGTTTGTCTTAAGGAGCAAGTGTCTTTTAATTTCATGGCTGCAGTCATCATCTGCATTGATTTGGGGGACCAAGAAAATAAAGTCTGTCACTGGTACCAATTTTTCCCCATCTATTTGCCATGAAGTGATGGGACCAGATGCCATGATCCTGATTTTTTGAATGTTGAGTTTTAAGTCAGTTTTTTTCACTCTTTTCTTTCACTTTCATCAAAAGGCTCTTAAGTTTCTCTTCATTTTCTTCCATAAGGGTCATGTCATCGTCATATCTGAGGTTGTTGATATTTCTCCTGGCAATCTTGATTCCATCTTGTGCTTCATCCAATCTGGCATTTCACATGAAGTACTCTGGATATAAATTAAATAAACAAGGTGACAATACACAGCCTTGACATCCTCCTTTCCCAATTTTGAACCAGTCCATGGCTCCATGTCCAATTCTAACAATTGTTTTCTCACCTGCATACAGATTTCTCAAGAGGCAGGTAAGGTGATCGATATTCCTATTTATTTAAGAATTTTCCACAGTTTGTTGTGATCCACACAGTCAAAGGCTTTAGCATAGTCAATGAAGCAGAAGTAGATGTTTTCTGAAATTCTCTTGCTTTTTGTATGATCCAATGGATGGTGGCAATTTGATCTCTGGTTCCTCTGCCTTTTCTAAGTCCAGCTTGCATATCTGGAAGTTCTTGGTACATATACGGTTGAGACTTAGCTTGGGGAATTTTGAGCATTACTTTGGTAGCATGTGATATGAGTGCAACTGTGCCATAGTTTGAACCTTCTTTGACATTGCTCTTCTTTGGAATTGGAATGAAAATTGACATTTTCTAGTTCTGTAGCCACTGCTGAGTTTTCCAAATTTGCTGGCATATTTAGCACAGCACTTTCACAGCATCATCTTTTAGGATTTGAAATATCTCAACTGGAATTCCATCACCTCCACTAGCTTTGTTCATAGTCATGCTTCCTAAGGTCAACTTGATTCCACTCTGCAAGATGTCTGGCTCTAGGTAAGTGATCACACCATCATGGTTATCTGGGTATTTAAGATCTTTTTTTGCATAGTTCTTTTGTGTATTCTTGCCACTTCTTCTTTATGTCTTCTGTTTCTGTTAGGTCCATGCCATTCCTGTCCATTATTATGCCCATCTTTGCATGAAAAGTTCCCTTGGTATCTCTAATTTTCTTAAATCTCTAGTCTTTCCCATTCTATTGTTTTCCTCTTTCTTTGCAGCTGATCACTTAGGAAGACTTTCATATTGGTCTTAGCTATTCTTTGGAACTCTGCATTCAGATAGATATATATTTCCTTTTATCCTTCATCTTTTACTTCTCTTCTTTCCTCAGCTATTTGTCAGGCCTTCTCAGATAGTGGAGGAATTAACCCTATATTGAAAACATTGAGTATAAGCCTTACTAGGTGCAGTTAAGATAATAACATAGGAGGTTCCTGAACTCCCCTCCTCCCACAGATACATTGAGTCTACAGCTATACATGAAACAATTCCATTTTGAAAATAAAATCCAGAAGTCATGAAATGACCCTGGCACACTGGGGGAACAACAATTAAAAAAAAAAAAAAAAAACATTGAAATGAATAACAAAGTCTGAGACATGTTCTTGCTATAAACTCTACCCCATCACAGCGATATACAATAGGAAAGGAACTCAGAAGTCTCAATTTCTCCTTGAAGAGGAAATGTTAAGACTCAACATCTAAAGGCTCAACTTTTAAGACTTCCAACCAAAGGATAAAATATCAAGCCCTGAAGGACAAAAGGCCTCTGTCCACATGGTATACAACTCTACAGCCAACAAAGAAACAGTCCCTAATGGACTCAAGAGGACTCACTGCAGTTCCTTACCTCAGGCTCAGTTCAGAGGAAAAATGCTCACCATCCAGCCTTTACCTGAAGAGGTCTTATTGAACACTTTAAAAGTTGCTACCTGCAGGTCATATCTCTAATTTCTAGGGATAAACTCAATCATCAGTGGAGAACAGGGAAGCCAATCGAAAGATATACCCATCTGAATGCAGAGTTCCAGAGAATAGCAAGAAGAGATAAGAAAATCTTTTGAAGTGAAAAGTGCAGGTAAATAAAATAAAATAAGCAATAGATTGGGAAAGACTAGAGATCTCTTCAAGAAAGTTAGAGATATCAAGGGAACATTTCCTGCAATGATAGGCACAATAAAGGACAGAAAGAGTATGGACCTAAGAGAAGAGGAAGATATTAAGAAAAGTTGGCAAGAATACGCAGAACTATACAAAAAGATCTTAATGATCTGGATAACCACAATGATGTGCTCACTCACCTAGAATCAGACATCCTAGAGTGTCAAGTCAAGTGTGCCTTGGGAAGCATCACTACGAACAAAGCTAGTGGAGGTAACAAAATACCAACTGAGCTATTTCAAATCCTAAAAGATGATGCTGAGAAAGTGCTGCACTCAATATGCCAGTAAATTTGGAAAACTCAGCAGTGGCTACAGGACTAGAAAAGGTAAGTTTCCATTACAATCCTAAAAAAGGGTAATGTCAGAGAAGGTTCAAACTACTACACTATTGCAATCATCTCACAATCTAGCAAGGTAATGCTCAACGTCCTTCTAGCTAGGCTTCAATCGTATGTGAACCTAGAACTTCCAGATATGCAAGCTGGATTTAGAAAAGGCAGAGGAACCAGAGATCAAATTGCCTACATTCATTGCTGCTGCTGCTGCTAAGTCACTTCTGTCATGTCAGACTCTGTGCAACCCCATAGACGGCAGCCCACCAGGCTCTCCCGTCCCTGGGATTCTCCAGGCAAGAACACTGGAGTGGGTTGCCATTTCCTTCTCCAATGCATGAAAGTGAAAAGTGAAAGGGAAGTCGCTCAGTCGTATCCAACTCTTAGCAACCCCATGGACTACAGCCTACCAGGCTCCTCCATCCATGGGATTTTCCACGCAAGAGTACAAGAGTGGGGTGCCATTGCCAAAAAGCAAGAGAATTCCAGAAAAAAAAAAACATTTACTTCTGCTTCACTGACTACGCTCAAGCCTTTGACGGTATAGATCACAGTAAACTGTGGAAAATTCTTAGAGATGGGAATACCATCACCATACCTGCCTCCTGAGAAATTTGTACGCAAGTCAAGAAGCAACAGTTAGAACCAGACATGAACAATGGGCAGATTCAAAATTGGGAAAGGATTTTTTTAAGGGCTGTATATTGTTACCCTGACTATTTAACTTATATGCAGAGTACATCATGCAAAATGTCGGACTGGATGATGCTCAAGCTGGAATCCAGATTGCTGGACAAATATCAACAACCACAGATATGCAGATGATGTCACCTTTATGGGAAAAAGTGAAAAGGAAATTAAAGAGTCTCTTGAAGAAAGTGAAAGAGGAGTGTGGAAAAGTTGGCTTAAAATTCAACATTCAGAAAACCAAGATCATGGCATCTGATCCCATCACTTCATGGCAACTAGATGGGGAAACAATGGAATCAGTAACAGGCTTTATTTTCTTGGGCTCCAAAATCACTGTGGACTGTAACTACAGTCATGAAATTAAAAGACACTTGCTCCTTGGAAGAAAAGCAATGACAAACCTAGATAGCATATTAAAAACCAGAGTCATTACTTTGCCAACAAAGGTCTGTATAGTCAAAACTATGGCTTTTCCATTTGTCATGTATGGATGTGAGTGCTGGACAGTATAAAAGGCTGAGCACTGAAGAATTGTTGCCTTTGAACTGTGGTGTTGGAGAAGACTTGAGAGTCTCTTGGACTGCAAAGATATCAAACCTGTCAGTCCAAAAGGAAATTAACCCTGAATATTCACTGTAAGGACTAATGCTGAAGCTGAAGCTCCAATACTTTGGCCACCTTATGCAAAGAACTGCCTCATTGGGAAAGACACTGATACTGGGAAAGATTGAGGATAGGAGGAGAAGGGGACCACAGGGGATGAGATAACTGGATGGCATCACTGACTCAATGGACATGAGTTTGAGCAAAGTCTGGAGATGGTGAAGGACAGGGAAGCCTGGCATGCTGCAGTCCATGAAGTCACACAGAATTTGACATGACTGAGTGACTGAACAACAATAACAATAGATGCCATCTCAGCTTTCTCCTTGTAGCCCTCCCAAATCGCTGAGACCTCTCTAGAAGCAGCTTACAGACACACATCTGGCTCTATGGCTTATGCTACTGCCACTCAGGGGACACACCCCTCAATCATTTGGCTGTTACCAGCTGGACTCGCATTTATAGACCTCACAAGACTGAAACAAACAGAGAAACACCTTTTAACTGTGCTCAGCATAGAAGAGGACTGAAATGCCCATCACTTAGTTTTTCCCTGGAAGAGGTTTATTTGCATAATGCAAAATCTTCTGTCTGAGAGTCTGACTTCTAATTAGCCTGCATCTAGGTGTTGACTGAGATATTCCCCTCTGGGAGACTAACAAGTATTAGCATATCCTCAACTACTGAAAGTCACTTAAAAAAAAAAAAAAGAAAGAAAAGAAAGAGGCTTGGATAATCACAAAGGTTTGTGATACAATCAAGAGGTAAAGCTAGGCTAGATGATAAGTTTTATGACCTACATGAGACCATTCCTTAAGAATAAGAGTGGCTGTTTTATCTAATGCAGAGAAACCAATAGAGTCTAAGAAAATGAAGGAACAAAAAACGAAGTTCCAAAATAGAACAAGATAAAACTTTATTTACAGACATTAAGGAAAGGAAGATAAGTGATTTACTTGAGAAGCATTCAAATTAAAGTCATAAATTTCCTCACCAAAGTCAGAACAGTATATTAACAAATTGAGAATTTCAATAAAGAGAGAGAAAATATAAGGAAATCCAAACAGTAATCACAGAACTGAAGAATACAATAGCTGAACAGAAAAACTCAATAGAGGGTTCAGCAGAAGACTAGATCAAGAGGAGCAAAGAATCAATGAACATGGAGACAGAACAGTGGAATTCATCCAATTAGAGGACCAAAAAGGAAAAAATAAAAATAAAAAGAGTTAAAATAGTTTAAGGACATATGGGGTACCACCAAACACATCAATATTTGCATTATATAGGTCCTGGAGAAGAAAAGAGTGAGAAAGGCTAATTCAAAGAAATAATGGCTGTACCTGAAAGTAACACAATATTATAAATCAACTATACTTCAACTAAAAAAACAAACAATAAAAGAATAGAAATAGAACTAGATCACTTTTTATAAAAGAAAAGTTAAAAAAAAAATACGAAAAAGAAAAAAGAAAGAGAAAAGTTCCCTCTGCTGGGGAAGGACACAGACATCCAGATCTACAAATCCTAGGCAGTTCCAAATGAGATGAATCCAAGCAGACCTACATGGAAACACGTTAAATTCTTAGATTTAAGACAAGATGTAGGGGGGTTCTCTACCCTACTTTTAACAATGAATATATTGTTCAGATCAAAACTCCATAAGGAAACATTGGACTGAAACTACACATTGGACAAGATGTACCTAATACACATTTATAGAACATTCTATCCAACAGCAGCAGAATATACTTTCTTTTCAAGTGCACATGAAACATTTTCCAGGACAGACCATATGATAGGTCACAAAACAAATCTTAATGAATTAGAGAAGACTGAAATCCTCTTCAGCAACTTTTTCAGCCACAAAGATATGAAACTAGAATTCAATGACATGGAGAACACTGAAAAATTCACAAATATGTCAAGATTTAGGATGGTGAAGTGTCTCATTGGCTCAGGCAACTAAGGTCTGTGACATTGGCAACTATGTGATACTTGACAGCAAGAGCTGTGTGTGCATGTGTGTGTGTGTTTGGGGGTGGGGGTGTTCCTTAGTAGCTTCAAGGACTATTGGTATCTCAGCAACAAAAGACCAGGGTGGTCACAAGAGCTAAAATCTGTGGTGTATATATGCTCAAATGCAGAGCTGGCTGCAGGTGTCTGAATGACGGCAGGGACTATCTACAGGCACACCCACACTGGCAAGGGCCTAGAGCAGTGGCTAGGGGCAACTCTGGGTGAATGAGCAGCTACAGGACTCACGTGGTTATAAAGACTAGTCTTGTGCACCATAGTGGGGGTCAGTGACAGAAAATCTAAGTCATAGTATGCATGCTTGAATGATAGGGGCTACATAAAGGATAGATAGTGATACAGATCTGGGTTAGGAGTCAGGACTGGCTTCCAAAACAGGAGCAGCAGTGGGACCCTTGGTTGTCAGCATGTACTCATACGGCTGCAGGGGCCACCCATGAGTGGGTACATGACACTGGAGAATGATACTGGAAGTTCAGGCCAGTCGTATGTGAATTCATGGCTACACAGGGGCTAGCTGCTTAAATGAGTGAAGGTGCAGGCCAGTGACAGGAGTTGAGGTCAGGTCCTTTGGGCAGTGCCCTGAAAGGCTAGGGAAGCTGGTCACTCATTCTGTTCTCTATTTTCCTACCAAAAAGACTCTCTCTGGCCAGAAGTTGTCTGTTGGCTCTGAACAGTGCTGGTCTGGTGGACAGAATGATACTGTACAGGCAAAATGTATTATTTGGGTGTGGTTATTCTCAGGTTATTTTGCTGTGCTCTATGCTAAAGCTTCTTAAGTAGACTATGAGGTTTCCCAGAGCTATTTTCACTTTTACATTAAATTGTCTAATTGTTGTCTTTGTGGGAAGATGGAGGTTGGTATCTCCTACGCTGCCATCTTATTGACAGCATTCCCCTGAACTCTCTGACAGTGCATTATAAATAAGTTCACAGGCACACCATCTGCCTCAAGATCCCTGTGTCCTTCTTTCTTCACTCCAGATCATCCTACATCTGACCAGAGATTAAAAGAATACATTAGACTGAAAAGAAAATTATGGAAGTAAAACTGTTCAAAAAAATAAAAAGATTGTACTAAGAAATGAGTTAAAGAACACCATGTTGCAAAAGTTTTCCTGTGTTATGAAATACTATTGACATTTCTATAGTTATATTGATGTTAGGCAAGATCAGGTTGTTGAAAGAAAATAATTACTCATAGAGCCTTCTCTTAGATTATGTTGTTGTGTTAGTTGCTCAGTCATGTCCGACTCTTTGAGACCCCATCGACTGTAACCCACCAGGCTCCTCTGTCCATGGGATTCTCCAGGCAAGAATACTGGAGTGTGTTGCCATTTCCTTCTCCATCTCTTAGATTTTAAAGGTAATAATGGAAAATAACAGTTATCCTGATAAAAATTTCTCCTTCAGCTTGAAATTTTTTCAGTTGTATTTTAAGATTCAAAAGAGTATTTTTAAAACTTAATAAAGGAAAATATATGTATTACACACACCTTCTTTTTTCTTAAACTTTGTAAATAACAAATAGTTGCCTTGTTGGAAGGTATGTTTATAGTTTCTGACTTTGTCACAAATCTTTCCCTTACTCATCAGTCTAGAAATATATATTTATTTACTAAACTCTAAATATATAGACTTGGAGAAGGAAATGGTAACCCACTCCAGTATTCTTGCCTGGAGAATCCCATGGATGCAGAAGCCTGGTAGGCTACAGTCCACAGGGTCACAGAGAGTCAGACACAACTGAACAACTTCACTTTCAAATATATAGATTAGGGTCATTGTCCCCCTAATCCTACTCACATATTGTATCTTTAGACCAGTATGATAATTGTATTGACAATGAATATTTTAAATGAATTTACTACTTAGTACATGAATAATGCAATTAGACATAAATAGGTTCACTAAAATAATTGCCATAGAATACCATGGCTTCATAATGTAATTTCTATTTAGTTACCAGCTGAGACACTCAGTAATGTGTGGTTTGTTCCATTTATATAATTTTAAATAAAAGTAACCATAGTTTATACTTTATCCCTAAATCATTAGTTAAACTATCATTGTGAGATTGGTTTTATGTCTTCAATCAGACTTCAAATATAGTATCGCCACACTCTGAAAGGGAATGCTGTGAGATAATCCTAACAACTGTTTTATAGGTTAGTGTGAGAAAGAAATTGAGAGAGACTGGGTTGTTACGGCATGGTGTGGCATAATATGACAAACAGTAGATGAAACATGAACCATCCCACTACTAGTTATTGAGCCTTTATTGTATAATCATTTCTGTGCTATGAAGGAGGAAAGAGGAATGTAAGACAGTTTCTCCCATTAAGACTTACTTTACTGTTAAAAACAAGTCTTACCACTTTTACAAAATGTGAAAAAACAAATTAACAATATAAAAATTATCACACATGAATCTCTTTTCCCCTAGAAAATGCCATTTTCTACTCTTTTTTAAAATTTATTTTTTTTTAATCAAAGGATAATTGCAATAGAGAATTTTGTTGTTTTCTGTCAAACCTCAACATGTATCAGCCATCAGTTCAGTTCAGTCACTCAGTCATGTCTGAGTCTTTGAGACCCCATGAACTGCAGCATGCCAGGCCTCCCTGTTCATCACTAACTACCAGAGTTCACTCAAACTCACGTCCATCAAGTTGGTGATGCCATCCAGCCATCTCATCCTCTGTCATCCCCTTCTCCTCCTGCCCTGAATCCCTCCCAGCATCAGGATCTTTTCCAATGAGTCAACTCTTTGTATGAGGTGGCCAAAGTACTGGAGTTTCAGCCTCAGCATCAGTCCTTCCAATGAACAGCCAGGACTGATCTCCTTTAGGATGGACTGGTTGGATCTCCTTGCAGTCCAAGGGACTCTCAAGAGTCTTCTCCAACACCACAGTTTAAACGCATCAATTCTTTGGTGCTCAGCTTTCTTCACAGTCCAACTCTCACATCCATACATGATCACTGGAAAAAAACAGAGCCTTGACTAGACGGACCTTTGTTGGCAAAGTAATGTGTCTGCTTTTGAATATGTTATCTAGGATGGTCATAACTTTCCTTCCAAGGAGTAAGCGTCTTTTAATTTCATGGCTGCAGTCACCATCTGCAGTGATTTTGGAGTCTCAAAAAATAAAGTCTGACACTGTGTCCACTGTTTCCCCATCTATTTACCATGAAGTGATGGGACTGGATGCCATGATCTTAGTTTTCTGAATGTTGAGTTTTAAGCCAACTTTTTCACTCTCCTCTTTCACTTTCATCAAGAGGTAGGTCCTCTTCACTTTCTGCCATAAGGGTGGTATCATCTGCATACGTGAGGTTATTGATATTTCTCCCGGCAATCTTGATTCCAGCTTGTGCTTCTTCCAGCCCAGCGTTTCTCATGATGTACTCTGCATAGAAGTTAAATAAGCAGGGTGACAATATACAGCCTTGACGTATTCCTTTTCCTATTCGGAACCAGTCTGTTGTTCCATGTTCAGTTCTAACTGTTGCTTCCTGCCCTGCATACAGATTTCTCAAGAGGCAGGTCAGGTGGTCTGGTATTCCCATCTCTTTCAGAATTTTCCAGTTTATTGTGATCCACGCAGTCAAAGGCTTTGGCACAGTCAATAAAGCAGAAATAGATGTTTTTCTGGAACTCTCTTGCTTTTTTCATGATCCAGCAAATGTTGGCAATTTGATCTCTGGTTCTTCTGCCTTTTCTAAAACCAGCTGGAACATCTGGAAGTTCACGGTTCATGTACTGCTGAAGCCTGGCTTGGAGAATTTAGAGCACTACTTTACTAGCATGTGAGATGAGTGAAATTGTGTGGTAGTTTGAGCATTCTTTGGCATTGCCTTTCTTTGGGATTGGAATGAAAACTGACCTTTTCCAGTCCTGTGGCCACTGCTGAGTTTTCCAAATTTGCTGGCATATTAAGTGCAGCACCTTCACAGCATCTTTCAGGATCTGAAAGAGCTCAACTGGAATTACATCACCTCCACTAGCTTTGTTCATAGTCCCTGATGCTGGGAAAGATTGAAGGCAGGAGAAGAAGGGGACAACAGAAGATGAGATGTTTGTATGATATCACTAATTCAATTGACATGGGTTTAAGCAAACTCCAGGAGATAGTGAAGGATAGGGAAGCCTGGTGTGGTGCCATCTATGGGTTTGCAGAGTCTGATATTACTATGCAATTGAACAACAACAAAATTGAGAGGTGTATCGAAAAGGATAAAAGCTGATCTCTAAACCCCATCCCAGATGAACCCAGGATAGCACACAGATATGCTACAAAAATAACCACAGTGACTTTTCCAACTCTTGCACATGCACCCTAAGTACACAATGGATACAAACTAACCACAGGGGCTTCTCCAAGTAACCTTGGGCAGCTAGGAGTCCATTAAGGGTTCATGAATATTATATATATATCTGACTATAACAGACTGAATTATGGGAAGACATAAACAAAGAGCCTGCTGTTATATAACTTGCAATGTCAATCTGCCTTAAGCGTATGCCCTCTTGCATTCCCTTTCATTGACTGATGGTGGGTTATGCACAGGGCACAACCAAAAGGAGGGGATGGAAAGTATAAAGAGGGGGAAACCAAGAAGGAATGGGATGACTCCTTTGGGATTGGCCTGATCCCTTGTCTTGGGAGTGTCTGTCTTATAAAACATCTGTCTGCTTGACTGAACTGAGCTATAACTTGTCTGTTGTTTTAAACAGACATTAGTCCAGCATTCCAAATTTGTATTGTGATAAGAAAAGAACAGAGGAAGATAAATAAATCAACCTGACAGTATTATACAAAATTAATACACAAAATCTCTATACCTATAATATTACTAAAGTTCAGTATTAAAACTCTCATCATCTCTCATCTGGAATGCTCCACAAACTCCCTGCTGCTGCTGCTGCTGCTGCTGCTGCTGCTGCTGCTGCTAAGTCGCTTCAGCTGTGTCCTACTCTGTGCAACCCCATAGACGGCAGCCCACCAGGTTCCCCCATCCCTGGGATTCTCTAGGCAAGAACGCTGGAGTGGGTTGCCATTTCCTTCTCCAATGCATGAAAGTGAAAAGGGAAAGTGAAGTCGCTCAGTTGTGTCCGACTCTTAGCAACCCCATGGACTGCAGCCTACCAGGCTTCTCCGTCCATGGGATTTTCCAGGCAAGAGTACTGGAGTAGGGTGCCATTGCCTTCTCCACCACAAACTTCCTAGTTGATCTAAATATCTAAGTCATTCTCTACATGATAGCCAGAAACACACTTATTCAAAATGTATTTCTCATGTGATCCCCAAAATATAGGCTTGTCTGTGCCACTTCCTTTTTACTGCTCCTCTTTAGTTTTGGGGACATTGATATTATCCAACACTCAACTAAAAACCTATAATCTGGTAAGTCTGTTTATCGAAAAAATTACTTGAAAATAAAACTTTCTTATAAAAATCAAGGACTCTTATATCCCCCCAAAAGTATCACTTTAGATCAAACCCACACATCACAGAAACCAGTGAGCAAAACTTAGATGCTACAACTGCCACCTCAGACCTAAAAGGGTTAGCCCTATAAAGGTTGCTTGTGTGACTAGATACCTAATCACCATGCAAGAGACTTCCCGTCATTGCCAACAGATGACTTGAGAGTTCCTTTCTTTCTTCTAAATTTAATTTTGTTTTATATTGGGATAGAGTTGATTTACAATACTATTTTAGTTTCAGGTGTACACCAAAGTGGTTCAGTTTCATATATACACGTATCCCTTCTTTTGCAGGTTCTTTCCCATATGGGTGAATACAGAAGATTGAATAGAGTTCCCTGTGTTGTTTAATAGATCCTGGTTGATTTCTAGTTTATGTATAGTAGTGTGTATATGTTAATCTCAACCTCCTAAATTATCTTGAGGGCTCCTTTCTTTGGAGTTTTGTTGAGATATTTGGGAGGCCTTGCTGAAGACCTTGTTTCCATTGTTCTTCATATACATCTGTGAAGCTCAATAGTATGGGAGAGAAAGGGATGGGAATATTGTTATAAAATCTCTAAGCTTCCAGGAAATAAATGGTTCAAGATTCTACTTTCCCGTATTAAGATTTCAGAGATATTAGGCTAGTTCTGAAGGGCAAAGGTAGTCTCAAATGAAGTTGACTGATAGCAAAGGTTTTTAAAAAATCAGTGAATTCCAAAAGTTACAGAGAGGAAAATCCATCTTAATTTAATCAAAGAGAATATATGTATGTGGTTCCTAAATGTTGTGGCTTTTGTTAGTTAGGAACTTGTGGTGGCTGATCATTTCTGGCCTGTGGACCTAGTGCAGAGGTCATGTGTGAGTCTAAAGACCTAAGCTAGCAAACAGTGGTAGACTGGGGAACCCAGCATCATTGCAAGTGGAACACTCATGGCTCTGGATACTACAGCAAAAGAGTTCTTTTCTCTCCAGCACCTTGAGAAAATTCTTTTTCGGTCACTAGCATGTCTCTTACAGCTGCCAAGGGCTCAGCAAGAATTTAGGAACATGAGGTTTGGAACTAATACATGTCTTCACTGCAGGGTTGCTACAACTGACAGTCAATTCAAGAGCTCTCTGGATCCCTTGGATATGATGGCAAACTGATGGAATATGGACTAAAGAAAGGAGCAATAAATGTAGCATGTATCCACAGCGTTTTAATTTGATGATTAATGATATTGGTCCTTATTTTGTCTCTTAAATTGATAAATGTGTGTGTGTGCATGTGTATTTACAAACACACACTAACCACTTATAAATGCCAGGATATTAAAGAACCAAGAAGGTCACCTCTTCTGGCAAGAAACTACTTGGCTTGGAATACAAACTCCCTGACTCTACCCTCTTTTCTAGCCTCTGCTCCTGATGGAAGCCCATCTCCTCTGTGTTCTCAGTCTAAAGTCTGACCATGCAAGTTTATATGAACCTTACTTTGCCTTCCCCAAGAAGGCTTGACGCAGATTTGAGTGCAAGTAGTTCACTGAGAGGCGAAGGTAACTGAATGGGGGGATACAAGAAAGAGAAGATGGTCAACAGAAGGCATTTGATCAAGTCACCTACCATTTTGGTTGACCAGAGCTTAACTTTGTTGGAGTAAACCTGAGAGCCAGTCTAAGATAGATTCTTCAGAATTTCTCTTTAAAATTAAGTGTAAGGGAAGTACTTTCCTGGGGACCTAGTGGCCAACACTCTGCACTCCTAATAATGCAGGGGACACTGGTTTGATCACTGGTTGGGGAACTAAAGATCCTGCATATACATGGCACAACCAAAAATATAAAATAAAATAAAAATAAATAATAGTTTTTAAAAAGAGTAAAGGAGCTGGGTATTGACTCCTCAGCTCTCATCAGTCATTGGATAAGGGTAGCTTCACGGAGATGTTAAATATTTAACTGTCTGAACTGTTGTCTGTGGTTGAAGAAAGACTTAGGCAAAGAAACAGAAATCTATTGCTGAAATAGAATGCTTGCTTTCTATTCCCAGACTACAAAAGTATCTGATACAATTTTTGTCAATGGTAAGTTATCTTTACTCTTTTAGTGATTGTTATCAACCATTTCTTATTAAACCGTAGCAGAGAAAACACATTTACAGATTATACTGGAAACAACCAAGATGCTGGCATTTTAAATGATTACTTTTAAGTGCATTTGGTCATGTTTTGACTCTATAATCCAGTTGTATTTTATGTTAGTCATGTTGCTCTTAGAGAGGACCACTGTATGTTGATATGTCTTAAATCATTGAAGAAAAGCCACCTTAAGATACCAACTTTTATTTTACATGGGGTTACAAAGAGTCAGACATGACTGAGTGACTGAACTGAACTGATGCTTGGTAGCAATTTGAAGAGAACTATATGTGCTGACTGAGAAATTAAAATTTAATTTTCTTTATTATATTCACTAATAACTAACTTCAGCACAATATTAATAATAATAATAGCAGGTAACATTCATGAGTTATTGCTATGTGTCAAGCATTATCTAAAAATTTACATGAATTAATTTAATTCTCACAATAGCCTTATTCTAGTTTACAGATGAGAAAAGAGAGACACTGCTCATTTAAATAAATTTCCCAAGACCACCTGGGTGGAAATTCTCAGATTTGAGGCCAAACATTCTGGCTGCCAAATGTGGACTCTTCCATTAAATTACTTTTTTAAAAAATTTCTTTCCAATCCCTCTAAACTCAGAGATATTCAACAAATTAACAAATCAGGAATGCCGGTGGCCACTAAGCCAACATTTACCAAACCTGAATATGTGATTCTAAGAAATCATAAAGGACTGATTACACCCATCAGGCATACTTAAAATCAAGACCACAAGTAGTTCTCTCAGGGATTATAACTTCTGATACTTGTCAATTCTCAGGCTTTCCTGAACCTAGACAAATGGATGCAGAGATTTATGAAATGAAAAAAGAAAATCTAAGATGTTCTTAGCAAATTATTTTCTCATCTTTCTTACAATAAATAGCATTGATTAGGTAAGTATCAAAGCAACTAGAAAAGTACAGGTAATAAACACGGAGGATCAGGTTGTACACATAACAACTGGTATTTGTCTAAGGAGACTGTAAATTATTATTACTCCAACTTTGATTTCTTTGAATGATGTTCTTAGAACAAAGTTAGTTTAAAATTAATGTGTGTGTACGTGCTAAGTCACTTCAGTCCTGTTCAAATTTTTGTGACCCTAGGGATTCTTGGTGTCTTTGGGATTCTCCAGGCAAGAATACTGGAGTATGTTGCCATACCCTCCTCTAGGGGATCTTCCCAACCGAAGGATCGAATCCATGTCTCTTTTATCTCCTGTACTGGCAGGTGGGTTCTTTACCACTAGCACTGCCTCAGAAGCCCAAAGCTAACATGAAAACTCACCAAATGGTTATCAGTAATCACCCATCCACCCATATTTATACAGCTTGAGGACATTTATAGTATTAAAATCAATATATACTGGGCATTGCTAATATGTCAGAGACTGTGTTAGCTGCTCGGAGAAGGCAATGGCAACTGACTCCAGTACTCTTGCCTGGCAAATCCCATGAACGGAGGAGCCTGGTAGGCTGCAGTCCATGGGGTCGCTAGGAGTCGGACACGACTGAGAGACTTCACTTTCACTTTTCACTTTCATGCATTGAAGAAGGAAATGGCAACCCATTCCAGTGTTCTTGCCTGGAGAATTCCAGGGACAGGGGAGCCTGGTGGGCTACCGTCTCTGGGGTTGCACAGAGTCGGACATGACTGAGGCGACTTAGCAGCAGCAGCAGCAGTGTTAGATGCTGAAGATTTTCAAGCTTTTCTGATGAAAGGAAATAGATATTGACTATATTATTTAATAGTAAAATGTTATGTGATGCTATGAAAAAATATTTAGGGATGCTAATGCATCTGAGGAAATCAGGAGATGCTTCCTTGAGAAAATTCCTTCTCTGAAAAAGGCATTGTGCTGGACTGTATATCCTATAGGAAAAATCAGAAGCAGATTTGGTACAAACATCAGTTTACACAGAGTTGCTTAGTTGAATTTTACAAATCTTCACCATAATAATAAAATTTAAAAGTTAAAAATATATTTTATTATTTACCTTACATACATTTCATGAAATTTTCTTTGAAAGAAAAATTCATGTCTTTCAGTAGGCAGAGCTAGCTACCCTCTCTCATCTCTCCTCATATCTCTAACACCACAGAAATCAAATTCTGTTGTTGTAGATACTACTAACAGCTCTGGTGTGGCAAACAGGGTAGGGGTTGTTTATTTTTAAAAGTGTAATTGTATGTTTATTAAATCATGAACTTTGCAAATTATCTGAAGTAATTAATCATGGAAACAAAGATTAGAGAATTAATTTAGCAGAGTTTGTAATAATGCAAAAGAAACATACATCAAATATACATAATACAATAAGATGGAAACCAAAGTTTTCCTACTTATAGCTTATTTTTAGAGATTGAATTTTCAGAGCATAATGCTGGAAATCTGCACGTGCAAAACAATGTGGTTTTAATTTCCACTTTAAGAATTTAATAAAAGAGTGCTTCCAGTAAAGGATAAAGACAGTATTTCTTCCTAATACCCAATCATTAAAGAAAGGATATTTTGGTGAAATGGATTCAATTTCATATAAAGTCAATTATTTAGTTAATAGATTAACATTATCATTTTGACATACATTATTAATAAATTATTTCCTCCTATATGCCCTAATTAAAAACCCAACAAAAAATAAACTTCTATTCTACTCTAGATTTGGACATGGAGTAAAATTTCATTTTTGTAATAATATTTTAGAAACATTGTTCTACTTTTTTTACAAAAGTACTAACATAGGAGTATAATGACATCATATTTCTATAATATAGCATCAATAAGGGCAATAGACAAACATAGAGATATGAGAATGAAAAAATAAACTATTCTTTTGAACTTTCCCTGGTGGCTCACACAGTAAAGAGTCTGCCTGCAGTGCTGGAGACCCAGGTTCGATCCCTGGCTTGGGAAGATCCCCTGGAGAAAGAAATGGCAAACCACTCCAGTATTCTTGCCTGGAAAACCATGGACAGAGGAACCTGGCAGGCTATAGCCCATAGGATCACAAAGAGTCAAACACAACCAAGCAACTTCACTTTTCTTTCTTTTGAACTTGCTATCTCTACTTAGAGATGCTTTGAATGATGCCCAAAATATTTATATGTGACCCTTACTATATGCAAATATATTATTAATGCAGTTTATCTTCTGGCTATAAATGCAATAAGTGTAGACTACAAACTACCAAGTGAGACTTGACTTTATAAAAATAGTGAAAGAAACAGGGCATATTTAAATCCTTTGATTTGCGATTATATGTATGAGAAGTTTCTTATATCAACTTTCTCTGACCTAGATGTTATTATTCAGTTGAATACAAATATAAATGTATGTAAATATGAGCTTGTACAAAGAGAACATGTAGTCTAGCTCTAGAATATCCATGATTTTTTTTTTTTTCTTTGCATGTGGCTCAGTGATAGATAGGGCTCTTATAGCTTCTCGATTCTCAAACATCCCAGGATGTCCTCTAGATGTTCTGTCCATCTCAGAACAACACAGAACATTTCAATAATTTTTTAATATTATTTTTAACAGGTGATATTGAGGCAGGAGGTAGATGTCCCGCCTCCCAGGGTAAAGCGATTGGAGATTCATTCCCTGTGGACCAAGACTCCAAGATGAGAATAACAGGACAATTAAGAGAGAAGGCTGGGCCCTGCCCAGACCACATATTTCTTATTTTCAAAGTCAGGAGACTGCTCAACCACATATGCACAGAAAGGCTCCTTGGAGGTCAAAGGGGAGTGATGTTTAGAGGTGCTCTACCCATAGGCCTCTTTGATAGAACCCATCTTGGCTAAGAGATGCATTCACACACATGGGAGGACCCTGAGATATACCAAATATGGACTATGAACAAGATAAATCAAAACAACTGGCCAAAGGAATCCCAAAAGAAATGGCCCTTAAAATTAATTCAAACTGCCACAAGGGTATGACTTAGCACCTCTCTCTATCTGAGCCAGCCTGTGTATCTGTCCACATGTTCTGTGCTCTTTTCTCCTCCTAATAAATACTTGTTTCATCCCTCTCCATCACTGTGGGAATTCTTTTCTGCAAAGCCAAAAAGCCTTGTCACTGACCACTGTTTTGATGGCTAGGATTTGCTGCTCTCACTGCCATGACCTGGCCTCAATCTCTGGCTGAGAACCCAAGCCCCACTTCAAGCCATTGCAGACAGAGGCCACCGAGGATCCATTACGATCTTTACTTTTATAATTAATTCTAGAACACTTCATCTTAGAGCTATTTATTTTGAAGTGCTTATATAAAGCATCTAGAATTCAAGAGCCTTGGGTTAAATGCTAACAATGTGAAGCAGTTCTTGCAGTTAAGGTGTTTATGAATTGGAAGCCAAGATATTAGTAAAACAAAAAGGGCATACAAAGTGATGTGACTAAAAGGTCAAATGAGTAAAGCAGTGACCAAAAAAAAAAAGACATTATGGACAACAATAGCCCAAGAACATTTCCTGAAGATTCCGCTTCTGTTGGGCCTTAAAGAAAGCAGACAATTTAGAGAGGTATGGAAATTTGAAGGCAGCACTTCTCAGTAAAATGAAAGGCAAATGCAAGTCCTGATTCCAAATACTGTCTGTTTCCAGGGAAGAAGGATTCTTAATTTTAAAGGAGAAAATGAAAATAAAATCTGAGAAGAAGATTTTATTTTAAGAGATCTCTGTCCTTGTCAATGAGTTTTTTTATAAAGGAGAAAGTTATTACATTTATACTGAGATGTCTTGATAAGTTAAAAAACAATCTTTCTTTTAATCAACAATATATGATTAATAAGTAATTAACCTGGAAAAAAATGCTGATACCATTCTAAGCCTTATCTGGAATGGTAAAAATAGGGACACTTTCACTTCTTCATTTCATCCAATAGCTGGCAATTTGTGTTTCCATGTTGCCACTATCACGTAAAATCAGTATTGGAATGTATGTTGTTAAAAACACAAAGGCTTTTAATTTAGAGTGTATAGATTTAATCCTTGCATCTCTATGGGTCTCAGTTTCCTTGGGTCTGTAGGACCTTACTCTCTAAAATTCAACCACAATATTCTCTTGAATTTTAAATTCATGGTTCATTATTGAGGTGTACTGAGAGTGTTTAGGGATTCAATCTAATAACAAAAATTAGGGCTGTCTAAAGAGCTTAATGTGACTATTTTGTAGAACTCGAAGTGGATTTTAACCAACCACTATGTTTGCCAGAACAAACTCCATGTTTCATAGGCAGCGCACTCCCACAGATACTATGAACTTATTAGGGAACCATGGACTGAAACCATTCGCCCTGGACAGGCATGAAAATAACCACTTGCATAAGCTGTCTCACAACAGGAGGTGCTAGTAAGCAACACAGAACTGACACACTGCTGCCAGAACCAACCAGAATAATTTGGAAAGAGCCAAAAAGTGGGAAGAGGTGCCAGCCCATAATATATGTCCTGCCAACCTCCCAGAAATCCTTACTCTGGGATCCATCTTGACTGAGAAATGCATATGTCACCAGGAAGGGCCCTGAGCTGGACCAAATATGGGCATGAGTAAGATGATTGGATAGCGACAACTCAGAAACCAATCCTATCTCCAAAACACCTGAGACTGTCAGCCACAAGGAAGAGCAGTTCTTCTTAACTTGGTGCTCTCTGCTTGAGCATCACTTTCCAATAAAGTCCTTTACTTCATTAGTATGTGTGTCTTCTCGGAAAATTTCATTTCCTAGTGTTAGCAGCAGCAGCAGCAGTGTTAGACAAGAGCCCACTTTCAGGCCCTTGAAGGGGTCTTTCTTTGGTAAGAAATTGAGAAGTCTCTTCCACAAGGAGAATTTGTGTGAAGGCCAGGGTTCAGCGAAGCCTGTCACTATCTGTTGATTGAGATGCAGGAGGAGGCATGCTTCCCCCAGGCCTCAGGAGTCCTTCTTCCTTTGCTCTCTAAACTTTGTGCTATCTTTGTGTTTTTAGTTCCTCAGAGAAAATAGGAACATTATACTACCCATCACTGAATAATATTTCTTTTCACTCTTTGTGAAGAAACTAAAGAGATGATATGGTAAAATAATGCGTTTTCTAAGTTTCAAAGGAGGGTAGATGAAAGGAGACTTAATTGAAAGTCTGTGTGTCAGACCTTTCATTAATACCATGAATGTATGGTTTCATTTAATTTTATCAGCAAACCTGCCAGAGTTCATTAAGCAATGATGGTAAAAAGGTAGATTGAAGCAAAGCTGTGAAGAGCCTGGTGGGTTACAGAAAAGCATTTAGACTTTGTATTGCAAACCAGAGCATCTTGGTATCTGGCTTATCTACATAAGAATCACTCATGAAACTTTTTAAACTGCAAATTCTCCACCATGTTCCTCTGTTCCTCTACTCACACAAGATTCTAACTCAGTTGATCTGCAGAGAGATGCTAGAATTCACCATTATAAAATAAGCGCCATTGCTGGTTCTGATGCAGATGGTTCAGAGATCAAACTTCGCGAACTAGAACTATATAAAGTAAAATTCAATAAAGGATGTTTGCATGACTTGATTAGATTTATTAATACACACACACATATATGTATAAACATCCCTGATTGTCAGACTATAAAGAATTTGCCTGTAATGCAGGAGACCTGGGTTCAATCCTTTGATCAAGAAAATCCCTGGAGAAGGGAATGGCAACCCAGTACAATATTCTTGCCTGGAGAATTCCATAGACAGAGTAGCCTGGCGGGCTCTTACAGGTCACAAAGAGTTGGACACGACTAAGCAATTAACACACACACACACACACACACACACACACACACACACTAATATATATATACATATGTCTATAATGTTACCAAACTTCTATATGAAAAATCTTGAAATATGAATGAGACACCATAATTGGTTCATAAAATACTACATACATAAATAGGGCTTCCCTTGTGGTGCAGCTGGTAAAGAATCTACCTGCGATGCAGGGGACCTGGGTTTGATTCCTGGGTTGGGAAGATCCCCTAGAGAAGGGAAAGGCTACCCAATCCAGCATTCTGGCCTGGAGAATTTCATGGACTGTATAGTTGATGGGGTTGCAAAGAGTCGGACTCGACTGTGTGACTTTCACTTTCATACATAAATAAGAGGAAACATAAGAAGACATTTAGCAAACATAAGGACAAGGCAATAAAAGCAATTTCAAAAAGCTTATTATATCATTCAGTTAATTTTGAATAGGAAAGATGCATTGAGTAATAGAAATATAGGTGTCTCCATTTAAAAATGCCATTTATTTAGTGGGGAATGGCATTAAAAGAGGCAATAGGTAGTAATGTGCCTATTTATTTTTCATTTCATGTATGATTAAGTTGCTAAAACTGTATAATTTTTAAAGAAGACAACAGAATCAATTGCCCCTCCATTCAACTTATTTAGAAGACTGGGGACATAAATTGGGTCAGGCTGTAGTGAACGATCTCATTTATTTAGGTAGATCAAGAGGTCCTGAGAGTTTATTATTTCAGATCTGTATTATGGCATTCATGTAATAAATAAAATTGTTCTATTTGCCTGAATTTTGTAATGGAAAATATTAATTGCTAGGCAACATACTTTGTGAAATATATAATTTAAATACATATTTATAAGTAACAAAACTCATCCCCCAAAACTCAACCCATCCCCCAATCAAATATTTTTCATAAACTTACAGAGCAGCGAGTGGTGAAAGAAATCTTAGCTGTTTGATCTTAACATCTCAATTTGCAGATAAGGAAACAGGGGTGGAAGATTGAAATGGTTTGTTTAACATCACACAGCTGTTTAGAGGCAAAACTAGAACTGGGATTAAGATCCTCAAACTCTCAATACATTGCTTTTTACATAACAAAATGCTAGAAGTAGCATCTAAATCATGTGTGTATATTTGTGTGTGTGTGTGTGTGTGTGTGTGTGTGTGTGTGTGTGTGTGTGTGTGTGGTGAAAATATGGAGGAAGTCTGGCAGCCTTGGTAAGGAAACCATATACACAAGAAATATACAGATGATCGTGGGCTATTAAATTTGTCCATTGCATTATCATGGCACATCTATTCTAATGCATTAAAAATTATTTCCCTAACCCATTATTCTCTAAGTCCTCTAGAAGTAAATGTTTGACAGTCCTCTCTAGAGCATCAGAATTTCTCATCTACTCTCCTATCTAGTCACCCCAACTCCCATGCTAATTTTTGTCCTATACCAATTTATCCTCAGTTTCTCTGTATCCTTAGATAATCTCCAATCTCTCAGTTTCTACAAAAAGTATGTTAAAAATCCTACATTGCGGTTGTGGATGTATTGATTCCATCTAACAGTCTGATAATTTTTGTTTAGTATATATACTGATTGGTACTAATGAGAGGGTAACAGGCAGGAAGGCCAGGGGTCTCCAAAGGGAGGAGATAGGCTGCAAGTGTCAGACATTTTTTTCTCTCTCTCTTAAGTGGCAGGAGGAAACAAACCACAAGTGTTAAAAATTGTTTCCCCTTCTATATACAAATTTAAAAAGAGGTTTCTCTTAAAATTCTGTGTTGCCATGACAACACTAGGCTCCACCAAAACTTAACTCTTCCCAAACCTTGAGCTAACCCATGCGTTTTTCTTATGGAAATGTTTGTCTTAACCTAAGTTAAAGAACTATGTATTTACCTTAGACTCTGTCTTCAAGTCGGTTCTGCCTAAGACTCAGAACCCACTTGACAAACCAGTATGCTTTACTCATGCAAATGTTCTCTTAAGCTATGTTAATGAGACTTGTATTTGCTTGGAAATCTGCCTTTCTTCATGATTCATGTCAATCATTTTATGGCCCTCAACACTCACCTTGTGCCAGTGTTATCTCAAAATGCATGTTGTAGGTGTGGGGCCTGGTGCCATTCTCTGAGTTTTGAGACATTTCCTTTCTCTAATTAACAGACTGCAAGTACCTATATAACATCTGGCTAAAAACTGCCCCCTTCTGATGTCTATGTCAGAAACTTTCTCTATCTCTTTTATACTTTAATAAAACTTTTTATTACACAAAAGCTCTGAGCAATCAAGCCTTATCACTGGCCCCAGATTAAATTCATCTCCTCCGGAGGCCAAGAACCTCCACGTCTTTCGTGGTTCAGCAACAACCTTTCACTAACATATTTGGAATACTGTATCTTTCCAAATAATTATTTCTTTTTTTTCTTTATGAGATAATCCTCATTATATAAACCTCTACATTTGAGCTGTAAATTCTATGTGATCTTGTGCTGTTAATCCTACATAAATTTTCTTTGTTTAATATTTGTCTGATATACCATTTTTATTTTAAAACTCTCTTTATTTTCAGGTGTTCTGTCTCAATATTTTGTCTAACTTGAAATTAGCAAATAATTGCATTTCTAAAGATTAAAAAAATCCTGTCTGACAAATTTTCTTTCAACTGATTTAACCTGTATATAGTTATTATAACTACAAAGGTATTTGCATTTTTTCTATTGTCTCATTCTGTGTTTTGTAGACATAATTTTGACTGAATTTTCTTTGTTCTCTTTCCTATCTCTTCTTTCTGTATTAAAATCTGGCTTCTTATTTACACTCATAATACTAGCCATCATCCTTGAGGCCCGTGACCATGTGGTCCTCAAATTCACTTTGAACCAGTCTCACTTTAAGTCACTTTCATTTCCCAGGACATTCTAAGGTCTTCCCTGCCTTTACAAATTTGCCTATGATTTTCCCACTAATGAAAGTTCTCTATTTCCAATTATTTGCTGAGCTGGCTCCTTTTCATCCTTTAAGCCTCGGTTTAATTTTGAGCTTCTTAGTCAAGCTTCCATGTAGAATTCTTGCTCCTTTCCTCCAAATTCTTCTGAGTTCTATGTTTATTACATATATAGAACTTTTTATTAGTATATGCATATAGTTACTTGGTTATCTTTGTCATCATTACTTATATATCAGTTCTTTTTAAAAAAATGTATTTATTTTAATTAAAGGCTAATTGCTTTACGATATTGTAGTGGTTTTGCCACACATTGACATGAATCAGCCATAGGTGTATATGTGTTCCCCCATCCTGAACCCTCCTCGCAACTCCCTCCCCATCCCATCCCTCAGGGTCATCCCAGTGCACCAGCCCTGAGTGCCCTGCCTCACGCATTGAATCTGGACTGGTGACTATTTCACATATGGTAATGAACATGTTTCAGGGCTATTCTCTCAAATCATCCCACCCTCGCCTTCTCCCACAGAGTCCAGAAGTCTGTTCTTTATCTCTGTGTCTCTTTTGCTGCCTCACATATAGGGTCATCATTACCATCTTTCTAAATTCCATATACATGCGTTAATATACTGTATTGGTGGTTTTCTTTCTGGCTTACTTCACTCTGTATAATAGGCTCCAATTTCATCCACCTTATTAGAACTGATTCAAATGCATTCTTTTAATGGCTGAGTAATACTCCATTGTGTATATGCACCACCGCTTTCTTATCCATGCATCTGCCGATGGACATCTAAGTTTCTTCCATGTCCTAGTTTTATTGTAAACAGTGCAGCTGTGAACATTGGGGTATACCTGTCTCTTTCAATTCTGGTTTCCTCGGTGTGTATGCCCAGCAGTGGGATTGCTGAGTCGTATGGCTATTCTATTTCCAGTTTTTAAGGAATCTCCACACTGTTCTCCACAGTAGCTGTACTAGTTTGCATTCCCACCAACAGTGTAAGAGGGTCCCCTTTTCTCCATACCTTCTCCAGCATTTTTTGTTTGTAGACTTTTTAATGGCAGCCATTCTGACCGGTGAGATGGTACCTCATTGTGGTTTTGATTTGCATTTCTCTGATAATAAGTGATGTTGAACATCTTTTCATGTGTTTGCTATCCATCTGTATGTCTTCTTTGGAGAAATATCTGTTTAGTTCTTTGGCCCACTTTTTGATTGAGACATTTCTTTTTCTGGTATTGAGCTGCATGAGCTGCTTGCATATTTTTGAAATTAACTCTTTATTAGTTACTTTGTTTGCTATTATTTTCTCCCATTATGGAGGCTGTTTTTTCACCTGGCTTATAGTTTCCTTCATTGTGCAAAAGCTTTCAAGTTTAATTAGGTCCCATTTATTTATTTTTGCTTTTATTTCTCAGGGATGTGGGTCATAGAGGATCTTGCTGTGATTTACGTCAGAGAGTGTTCTGCCTATTGTTTTCCTCTAGGACTTTTATAGTTTCTGGTCTGACATTTAGATTTTCAGTCCATTTGGGTTTATTTTTGTTTACGGTGTTAGAAATATATATCAGTTCTTTAAAGGAAGCTGTCCACTATATACCCAGTACCTTCTACAGTTCACTGTTTATAGTAAATGATAAAGGAACATTCATTTAATAAATAAAGGATTTGTAAAACTAGTCATGTCTATATCTCCAAATATCTCAGTACCATTGTATAGTCATATGTTGAAATTTTTTTTTACGTAATTAATTTATTTTAATTGGAGGCTAATTAGTTTACAATATTGTGGCAGTTTTTGCCATACAGCGACATGAGTTAGCCACGAGTGGACATGTGTCTTCCCATTTTGAATGCTTCTCCCACCTCCTTCCACAGCCCATCCCTCTGGGTTGTCCCAGAGCACCAGGTTTGAGTGCCCTGCTTCATCCATCGAACTTGCACTGGTCATCTATTTTACATATGGTAATGAAAATTTGACTCCAATGTTCTTTGATCAATTACCACCATTTGCAAAGGAAAAACATATAATATCATTATAAGATTATTTTGAAATGTCTAGGCAAAAAAAAAAAAAAAAAGAAATAGAACCATTCATATAGGTAGCAATTAGAGATAAATCAAGGAAAAATGTGAGGTTTTGAAGATATTACTATTATATTAAGCATTTTAAACATCACCTAAAGGGAATTCATATGTGATTCAAAAAAGCAAAATAGAGCAAACACTGGGGTGTCAGCGAAAATGGATTCTCATGTGGTTCTGTCATTACCCATGTGTCCTTAAAATTAATTCTCCAGGCCTTGTTTTGGGGTTTTTGTTTTATTTTTAACTTCATGCAGGATGATGTGAGAGTAATTTATCTAATACCAAGGTAAGGATTTATAAATACTTAAGGCACTGTTACTATTAACAATAATATAAAGAATATTGGAGTAAATCTGATCATTCTTAAAATTTATAATTACTTTTAATATGAATAGATAATTGACACAAGAGAAAGTACTGATTGTTTTAAAAGCCTGATTTGAACAGACTGTCAAAGTTGTTTAGGAACTCCTTTCAGTTCAGTTCAGTCGTTCAGTCGTGTCTGACTCTTCGTGACCCCATGAATCGCAGCATGCCAGGCCTCCCTGTCCATCACCAACTCCCGGAGTTCACTCAGACTCAAGTCCATTGAGTCAGTGATGCCATCCAGCCATCTCATCTTCTGTCATCCCCTTCTCCTCCTGCCCCCAATCCCTCCCAGCATCAGAGTCTTTCCAATATTTCAGATCTTCGCATGAGGTGGCCAAAGTACTGGAGTTTCAGCTTTAGCATCATTCCTTCCAAAGAATACCTAGGGTTGATCTTCTTTAGAATGGACTGGTTGGATCTCCTTGCAGGAGTCTTCTCCAACACCGCAGTTCAAACGCATCAATTCTTCAGCACTCAGCTTTCTTCACAGACCAACTCTCACATCCATACATGACCACTGGAAAAACCATGGCCTTGACTAGACGGGCCTTTGTTGGCAAAGTAATGTCTCTGCTTTTCAATATGCTATCTAAGTTGGTCATAACTTTCCTTCCAAGGAGTGTCTTTTAATTTCATGGCTGCAATCACCATCTGCAGTGATTTTGGAACTCCTTTACCAGTAATTAAATAACATCATAAATACATCTAAAATGCTAACCTTCCTCAAAAAAATCTCTGTACTAGAAGCCATGAAATCATGTTAAATATATTTTAGCAGCCAATTCCATATGTATACAATTATAGAAATTTTTTATTTCAAGACAGTAGAAGACATTTTCCTGAATAAATGGAGTTACTTATTTTTAAGCAACCAAAGTCTGTGAATAAAATCACAAGCTGCCAGGAATATTTTATTCTATTCTTCTAAACAAAACAATATTTATACTCAAAATGAATCAAATTCAAAATCATTGATGAAAGATATATTAGGTGGACAAGTAAAAACATGAAAAGCTATCTTACTTTAAATTGTTGTACTTAGGATCCTACTAAGCATTTTACCAAATCACAACAGTGAAATATACTTATCTGTGAATCTTAACTTTGTCATTATCACCTTACAGGAAATCTACCAATTCAGAGTTTATATATGAAAACCAATGTTTGACTTCTAATTTCAGACTGTAGGAGAAATAAACTCATATATTAAGTTGCATTTGAAGTGTTTTCCTATTAAATCACAATTTGTACAGCTTTTAAACTAAGACCAATGATTTTGAGACTTTATTAATTACCTCACAAGCTACAGTCATGGACTAGGTTATGCTGCAATAACAAATTAACTAGTAAATCTCAGTGGTTTAGCATAATATTGGTCAATGGGGTTTCTACCTCATATAGTCACTTGTCCTTAGGACTCTTGAATATTCCCTTGGGACAATGCTGGCTGACATGGCAGGTGAAGTGAAGTAGCGGAGCACCACTCACTGACTGTTAAGTGCTGTGGCTCAAAACTGACCTAAAAGTCATCCATTTATTGTACATTAGTTAGAGCTAGTCACATTACCTCCATCTGACTGCAAAAGGTCTGAGATGTGGGGAAGCACACAAATGGATGGTGAGCAGTAAAAGGGCTTACCAGTCAGACCTGTGTTTGAGCACCAGCTATGCTAATTCTCAGCTATGAAAAACTTAGATAATTTCAACAGTTATATCACCTCTTCAAGCTCCAACATTGTCATTCATAACTAGAATATACTTCTTGTTTTTAAAAGTTAAATGAGACAGCATATACCACGTGCTTCTTTTACACTTAATATTGTGTTAACATTTTGGAGAGATGTGATGATGTGATATATGTTTCCCTAAAATGTTAAAAAGTAGAAAAATAGATACTAAGGAAGCAGAAGAAAGATACAGTTAAAAGAGAAAAAAACTGCTTTTTTGCTTCCAAACGGTGACTCATGAGTTCATGAGTCAATATGGTTTTTGAACAGTGTCAGAGCCTAGTAATTTTAATAACAAATTTATGTGTGTATCAGTTAAGTCAGTTCAGTCACTCAGTCATGTCTGACTCTTTGCAACCCCATGAATCGCAGCACGCCAGGCCTTCCTGTCCATCAAAAACCCCCGGAGTTTACTCAAACTCATGTCCATCGAGTCAGTGATGCCATCCAGCCATCTCATCCTCTGTCGTCCCCTTCTTCTCCTGCCTTCAATCCCTCCCAGCATCAGAGTCTTTTCCAAGGAGTCAACTCTTCACATAAGGTGGCCAAAGTGTTAGACTTTCAGCTTTTTATCAGTCCTTCCAATGAACACTCAGGACTGATCTCCTTTAGAAGGGACTGGTTGGATCTCCTTGCAGTCCAAGGGACTCTCAAGAGTCTTCTCCAACACCACAGTTCAAAAGCATCAATTCTTTGGCACTCAGCCTTCTTCACAGTCCAACTCTCACATCCATACATGACCACTGGAAAAACCATAGCCTTGACTAGACGGACCTTTGTTGGCAAAGTAATGTCTCTGCTTTTCAATATGCTATATAGGTTGGTGATAACTTTCCGTCCAAGGAGTAAGCGTCTTTTAATTTCGTGGCTACAATCACCATCTGGAATGATTTTGGAGCCCAAAAAATAAATCTGCCAGTTTCTACTGTTTCCCCATCTATTTCCCATGAAATGATGGGACTAGATGCCATGATCTTGTTTTTCTGAATGTTGAGCTTTAAGCCAACTTTTTCACTTTCCTCTTTCACTTTCATCAAAAGCCTTTTTAATTCCTCTTCACTTTCTGCCATAAGGGTGGTGTCATCTGCATATCTGAGGTTATTGATGAATCTGTTTTAGAAAGCCATAAACCTACTGTCTAGCCTTTGCTCTGATCCTAAATAGTCTTAGGAGAAATGCAGTAAGGAAGAACTATAAAGAATTTTAGTCAGAGTTTTTAATCAATATACATCAAATCTGTTTCTCCTATTTTTTTCTTAACTCAGGAACCCATCACCATCTACCCAGTTATTAGAGGCAAAACCTAGAAATTTTGACTCTATTTTGTCCATCATTCTTAAAATAGGATGGAGATATTGACCTGTTTTGTTTATTGTTATTCCCCAGCACCTCAAACAGTGGATAAAATAAGCAGATATAAAATAAATATTTTAAAATATGTCCATTACTCAATGTTTCTTGAATTTGGCCATTTCTCTTAATTTCTTCTGCCATTAATCTATTTCAAGACACTACTACCATTCATCTGACCACAGTATCTACTTTCTAACCAGTCTCCCTGGACTCATTCTCATCACTTTCCAATCCATTCTTTATATTGCAGTAGGATGACCTTTTCAAAATGCAAGTCTAATATTATTTCATCATTCTTTAAAACTTGTCAGGGTTTCCTTTTCTTCCTAAGATAATATCTAAACCTATTAACATGTCTTCATATGTCTTCTTACTTCTTCAGCAAGAGCTCCTGAATCTGTTTTATGTCTTGATCTCTATTCCTAGACATATTGAATTTCTTTTGTTTTCTTAGTGGGCTAACTCTCTCTCACCTCTGGAATTTATGCACAACCTTGCACTTGCCTTGAATACATTCCGCCCCCCACCCCCTTTTTTTTTCACTTTAGGACATCATTTCATGGCTCCATTTGACACCACTGTTTTCTAGAAAGTGTTTCCTAAAACCTAGTATAGGCACCTGTTCTATATTCTCCCTTAGGCCTATATATTTTTTTTCTATCAAAGCAATCAGCACACTTGCTACAATTTTTAATTCACTGTATATCTAATAAACTTAATTGTGAGCTTCATGGCAGCATCTGCTGTTTCCATTGTACATCTCCTGAACTTTAGTATTTCAGGGAAATCTCTGCTCCTAGGAAAATTTTAAATAGTATTTGAATAAATAAATTATTTCCTTTCATCCCTATAATATCACCAAAAATCTCTCTCTCTCTCTCTCTCTCATCTACATATAAAGAAACCAGGACTCACAGAAATCAAAAAAATTCAAAGATGTGTCAGTTACTTGCTATGTGATATTCTAGTCAGCTTAGTGTTCTTGATACTTAGTTTTGTCATCAATACACTAGAAGCAAATAACCTTTGCCTTGACATGGATGACAGAATTTGAAATGAAAAAGGTAAATGTCTAGAACAATGGTCCACAGGTAAATCCAATCTACTCCCTGTTTTTATATGAACTGTGAGCTAAAAATGGCCTTAAAATTTTTAAAGAATTTCATAATATATAAAAAACCATGCAATATTTAAATTTCACTCTCCCCATAAATAAAGTTTCATTGGAACACTACTACATTTACTCACTTACACATTGTACTTTGCTTTAGTCCCAACAGACTTTAATAGTTACAATAGATCTATGTGGGTCACTGCCAGGAGCCAGCACGGGAGATCCCACCCATTACAAGGTCATGCGGAGAGACCTGACGGGGCAAGGCGAGTCAGGTCTCAAGGGGTCCTCTGCCTGAGCATCTACCCTGAAACCAAAATCTGTCTGTTTACTGTCTGCTATACTCTACTCTTCTGACATTACAGGGGGCTATCCCTGACCACCTTTCTCTAGAAAAAGTAATTTAGAGCTCCACCTGGTCTCCTGCATATGAAAGGAGTGTCTCAGCTCAAATCCCTCTGATGGCTCTCTAACTTGCCTGACAGGTTCCCCCAGACTTTTACAACTATGCATGTGGTTGTTTACAGTCCCCCAACTGCGAGAGGCACAAAGCTTAAAACATCTTAAAGATATAGAGGCTTTTAGAGCTAGGAATTAGTTTGGTGAAGGGTTTCATTGTTGAGTTAATGTTTGCCGCCAGGCCTCCATATCCTTTATCTTTTAGGCACCTGGGAGGATATTAATCAATGTAATCGGGATGCAGAAATAGGAATATAGTAGTTTTGATGTTAGCAATACTAGACTTTTGAGTTAATGAATTTTTTCTTTGTTATAAATCACTATACTTCTCTTTCCTTGTTATAAATTGTTGTGTCCTTGCTATGTAAGAATGTAACCTTAATTAGTGCTTTCTGAGAGTGGCACCAGACTTTAGTAAGAACAACACTTTTAAGGCAAATAAGTTTTCTGGTTGACGGACCCTTATCAGAAAATGGCCATAAAATGCTAATAGGCCTCCTGGCCAGAAGATGATGTAAATCACCTAAGACCTGTGTATACAGCTAAGTATGCAGAGAGAAAGCCTGGTCTCAATAAGGGTCAGGGCTGCTGACCTTGCACGACTTTGTATTATCCATCGATATCTATGTACAACTTAACGTATAAAAGCTTTTCCTGGAAAATAAAGGATGGACCAGTTTCTCGGGCCAGTTCCTGGAAAGACTGGCTCCCCTGTGTCTTCTTTTCTTTCAACTCTATTTTCTGGCTGATTCCCATCTGGGGCATAGAGGCTAGCCATGTCTACTTATTTGCCTGGGCTTCTAAGACCCACGCAAGAGGGAGCCCAAGGTGGGGCACCCTCCGCTATTCAAGCAGGTGTCTGTGGCCCTATGTAGATGGTTCAAGTCCCTTGTCTTGGGGCTTTATTGGCTTTCTATGTAAACCAAGGAATACAGCCTCTTTCTCTCCTCTATTCTCTTAACTGCAAACTCTTTCCTTATCTCTCTCTAAATCTATATATCTCTCTCGCCAGGCCATCCCCGCTTCGAATTACCCTGGATCCACTGGGGCTGGTCCCCGGCAGGTCACAAAGCCAAAATATTTAGAAAAATGCCTGTAGGCACTCAATTATGCACCTATAATTTTTAATATTGCTTTAAATAATAAAGAGACAAGTGACTTCCTAGTATAAGTATATACTAGGAAGTATATAAGTATATATATATACATATATATATAGAAGTATCTAAGTATAAATGACTTATACTTCATCTAACAGAAAAATTTATCACTAATACAAAACTATAATGATAAGTTCCTCTGTCATTATTCCAAGTAAATACATTATATACATAGAGTCAAGTAATCAAACACTGTTTTGCTTTTAATGAGTTAAACCACTTAACAATATAAATACGAAGAACTACATATGATACTTAAAGTACTCTGGAGGTAGAACTCAGTTTTTCAGAACTCACCTTACTTTCTACCTTTGTACAATAATATAATAAATATTTATTAAAGATATCCCTCTAAGATCAGGATACTGTACAGCAACACTGAAAGGTTAAATTGAGCATCCAAGATGTCTAAAGAAGTTGGGACTAGTCTCAACCAGTTACTGAAGCCCTCTTCTTTTTTTTAATATAAATTTATTTATTTTAATTGGAGGTTAATGATGATGTGCAGTCTTTCAGACACTAGGGATTCTAGAGTAGAAGCTTGAATTAACAGCATCTTCTCATGAAGTATCAGTGTATTCTGGAACTTAGCTCAACAATGCAATTTATGAATATTTAACTATTTGGGATTCTGGGACAAAATCAAACCATTTGGAACACTGATACTTTGGGAAATATGGAGTAATGGATGGTGGGTACACATACAACAAAATATAATTTGAGCAGGCAAATAAAACTCCTGAAAGCCAGAGATTCTACATCTACCCCCTTGTTATACAGTGCATCTCTTTCCACTCACTCATTGTTTCCTCTTCATGCTGCCTCATGACCTATTTTGCAATCATCTGTTCCCCTGGCCTCAGTCTTTCTGGACATGTGGAGCCCAAAAGCTATTCAAAACGAAGGCTATTTACATGACTGCATTGGAAATGTCCCATTACTTTTCTTGCCTATGTCCTTTCTTAAAGACATTATCGTAAAACCTTTCCTCCATCAACATTTTTAGATTACTGACTCATCTTGTTTTGAGCTTAATGTTGAACTCCTTCCTAAGAAGCAGAGTTAGATAAGTTGAAGAGATGATTTGGGCCTAGGTCAAGCAGACCCAGATTCAAATCTCGGCTTGCCAGTCAACTGGCTGCATGATCTTGGTCAAGTTACTTAGGCAAGTTTCATACAGCTCAGTCTTAAAGTCTTCACTTATAAAAACCAAATAATAATACTTAACTTAAACATTCTTGTGAAAATTCAAATAACATACAGAAAATATCTAGCATAGTCCCTGGCTCACAGTAGACAACCAATCAGCATTAGTTTCTTTCCTTTCTTCCCTTTATCTTCACTTCTGATTGCCTTAGGATGGGAAAAGCACAAAAATACAACCAGAAAAAACTTCTTTATGAGTAAATAGAATATTGGGTCACCTGTTAAAGGAATTCTGCCCTCCCCTCAAAATCCCTGTAACATATGTAACACCAAAGTATAAAGCCTTGTATCTAAATTAGAAATTTACTACTTAAAGAAATGCTAACTAGATATACAATACAGTATAAAATGTACACAGTGGGAGTTAGGAGAAGACCTGGTCTCGAGTTTGGGCTCTGCTACTGATTTTCTATACCACTTATATTCAATGGGCCTCATTTTCCTCTCCTAAAAAATTAGGATAAAATAAACCATACAGGCCTCATAGGTTGATGTAACATCCTTTCATGGTTCCCATCTCTTTCCTCCTTTCCAGCTTTTCTCTCACTACTCCTTCTCTCTAGCTGTACAAGACATAATTCTAAAGATTAGTGAAGTTCATGAGCAAACACCCCTGAATAGTTTTGTTTCTTCCATCTGGAATTTATTTCTACCTCAAGTTCTGATTTGCCTTTCACATATTCCTCATCCAGAAGATGGTCTCAGCACTAACCCTTCGACACAGAGTTCCTCCTCCCTTCTTTGCTCCCATAGTCATTTGTTCATAAAATATTCACATATTTCATCAGAGTTAAATGAAATTTCTGATTACACATGGAGTCCAGATTTCAAAACAAATTCTAGGGCTCAATCAGCTTTTTTTTCTTTTCTGGCCGCGTCATGTGGTTGGTGAGGTCTTAGTTCCCTGATCAGGAATGGAACCTGGCCATCTGAAGTGGAAACAGAGTCTTAACCAGGGGTCCTCATTCAGCTTTGACACTTGGATATCAAGGAGAATATTAGCACACAGATTTGTCCAAGTAAGATGGGGATATATGAGCATGATTATTAATCTTTAAAGTCATTACAATTCCTACCTTTAAAGAATTGGGGAAACAAAAACACAGATTAGTGCAGAGCAAATGACTGTATGGGGAAGATTTTGTATTGAAAATCTGTGAATAGTAAGGATACATCTGGAATTTAGATGAAGAACAGAGGCCAGAAAAGAAAAGGAATTTAGAAAGTGAAGGGGGGAAAATGGCACATAGATGGTTGTTTCATATTTTTTATTGTATTGGGAAAAGGCTATCTGTGAAAAAAATATTTTAGCCTATTTTTATGTCATAATATCGGTTAAATGGTTCTGGGTGGGGGGGAGGTTTTGTCAGAAGTACTATTTTAAGCATGGCATAGAAAGCATTGTTTCAGAAATTCATAGGATAGGAGTAAACTTTAGAAATTATATCTTCCAGGCCCTTTCAAATGTTTGCATCTAATGTTGCACAGAATGCAGAGCTCCAGAGAATAGCAAGGAGAGATAAGGAAGGCTTCTTAAATGAATAGTGCAAAGAATTAGAGGAAAACAATAGCATGGGAAAGAATAGAGATCTCTTCAAGAAAACTGGAAATATCAAGGGAGTATTTCATGCAAGAATGGGCATGGTAAAGGACAGAAACAGTAAGGACCTGCAGAAACACAAGAGATTAAAGAGAGGTGGTAAGAATACAGAGAAGAACTATTTAAACAACAACAACAACAACAAAAAAAAGGTCTTAATAACCAGATAACAATGATGGTGTGGTCACTCACATCCTGGAGTGTGAAGTCAAGTGGGTCTTAGGAAGCAAAGCTAGGGCAACTGATGGAATTCCAGCTGAGCTACTTAAAATATTCTAAACAATGATGCTAATAAAATACTATAATTGCTTTTTCACGTGTCAGCAAACTTGGAAAACTCAGGAGTGGCCACAGGACTGGAAAAGTCAGTTTTCATTTTAATTCCAAAGAAGGACAGTGCCAAAGAATACAGTACAGTTACACTCATTTCATATGCTAGTAAGGTTATGCTCAAAATCCTTCAAGCTAGTCTTCAGTAATATGTGAACCAAGAACTTCCATATGTACAAGCTGGGTTTCAAAGAGGCAGAGGAATCAGAGATCAAATTGCCAACCCTGGTTAGATTATGGAGATAGCAGGGAAGTTCCAGAAAAACATTGAGTTCTGCTTCATTGACTATGTTAAAGCCTTTGTATAGACCACAACAAACTGGAAAGTTCTTAAAAAGTTGGGAATAGCTGCCCACCTTATCTGTCTGCTGAGAAACTTGTGGGAGGGTAAAGAAGCAACAGTTAGAATTGGACATGGAACAATGGACTGGTTCAAAATTGGGAAAAGAGTACATCAAGGATGTATATTGTCACCCTGCTTATTTAACTTATATGCAGAGTACATCATAAGAAATGTCAATCTGGATGAATCACAATCTGGAATCAAGATTTCCAGGAGAAATATTAATGACCTCAGATACGCAGAGGTCACCCTAATGGAAAAAAAAAAAAAAAAGAGAGAGAGAGAGAGAGAGAGACAACTAAAGATTCTCTTGTTGAGGGTGAAAGAGAGTGAAAAAGTTGGCTTGAAACTCAACATTCAAAAAACTAAGATCATGGCATCTGGTCCCATCACTTCATGGCAAATAGATGGGGAAACAACGGAAACAGTGACAGGCCTTATTTTCTTGTCTTCCAAAATCACTGAAGACAGTGATTGCAGCCATGAAAATTAAAAGATTCTTGCTCCTTTGAAGAAAAACTGTAATAAACCTAGACAGCATATTAAAAAGCAAAAACATCATTTTGCCAACAAAGGTCTGTATAGTCAAAGCTACAGTTTTTCCAATAGTCATGTATGGCTTGTGAGAGTTAGACCATAAAGCAGGCTGAGTACCAAAGAACTGATGCCTTTGAACTGTGGTGCTGAGGAAGACTCTTGAGAGTCCCCTGAATTACAAGGAAATCAAACCAGTCAATTCTAAAGGAAATCAACCCTGAATATTCATTGGAAGGACTGTTGCTGAAGCTAAAGCTCCAATACTTTGGCTACCTGATGTGAAGAGAAACTGGAGTCATAAAATGTTAGTCATAACTTTGGACAACAACAACAAACAAATTTTGCACAAAAGACAGAGGAAACCCTTTCTCACAGCATAGCGCTCTCTTTCAAGTAACAATATCTTATATTTATGGAGTACTTAGTTTATTGCAAGGACTGTGCTAAGAATTTTAGAATTTTACATTAAACTTATTAGCAAATTTAATCCTCACAACAATTCTAAGAGGCAAATATAATTCTATCCCCATTTTGTAGAAGGAAGGAGAGACATGCAAAGAAAGAAAATATCTTGCATATGTCTTACTACTAAGACATGTTGAGTCATTATTCAAGAATTGACAATTTGGTTTGAAATCAGTGCTCTTAAACTCCATACCAGTGGAAGTCCCCAGAGGTCTTATTAAAGCACAAATTTCTGACATTACTTAGAGCTTTAGATTCAGTCTGGGGTTGAGTTCGATAATTTGTGTCTAAGGTATTCCCTGGTAATGCTGATGCTGCTGGTTCTCAGACAATAATTTGGAACCCTTAAGATCACTGCCTGATTTTAAGCCAATATTCCATTTACTCATAAAGAAATTTTTTTCTTCAGTATATTTTGGTACATTTCCCATCCCTCCTATATGGTGATAATCATTGTATTGCAGAAGCTTCTTCCCAAAAGATGGACAACATCCAACCAGGTTCACTGGCTTCTGGAATCAACTAGTCATTTCTAGAATATGACATTTCCACTAAGAAGAAAGAATCATTTCCACTAAGTTTCATGATTCTGTGAAACATTTTTCATGGAAGAAAGTGGAATCATGATTCCACTCCCAAAACAATATATGTAACCCCACTAATCCAAGAACCTCAGATACTGCTAATTGTAAAAATTAATATTTAAAAACATTTATTTCACTCTGAGACTCAGAGCATAAGTTAAAATTTACAGAAAAATTTAACTTATATTATTAAACATAATCCTCACAACGGTGTGAAGTTGGGTATTTTCATTCCATTTTGCTCATGAGAAAAAATGGAAGCCTGAAAGAAATAAACATTTGTAAGGTCACAGATATGACAATAGGCAGAGCTGGACTATAAAGTCAATCAGATTTCAACTCCGTGAAATCCTTGTTTGTTTGAGGACCTCATATTATCTGACTTCCAAATCTTACATATGGGGGAAAGAGGCCACAAATTATATTGTTGAAGAACATGGGCTTTGGAGACAGTTGTTGAGGGCAAATTCCCACACTCCCCATTTTTTAACTCTCAAGCTCTGTAACTAACCTAGGATAAATAACTTATCTTATCTACATCTCAGTTTCCTCATCTGTAACAGCACTTAGCAAGTTTAGCATGTAGAATAAAAAATGCATGAGTATACTGAGCACATAGTACATAAAACACATTAAAAAATAAATCCTTTGTTAGGATTTGTGTGGTCTTGGCATGTACTTTATGACCAAAATAACCTTATGACCCACAACAGCACTTAATGAGTTCTTTCTGGGCCCCTTGAGGATCCGAGAAATTAACATACTTAGAATCAGCACACTTAAGCTACTTTGAAAGAAACAGGACTAAAATTGGACCGGATGGTATTTTATAAAAGACTGGAATTAGTTTCAGAGACTCTTAGGGAAAAAACATTTAGAAAAGGAAGGTGTTTTCTCTTCACAGAGATACTAGCTATCAAAATGTTTTTTCTTCCTTAATTCAAGAATCCAAACTCTTTTAGTTTTACTTTTTCAGTTATAACAGGATCAGAATCTCATTCAAGCTTGGTCCTGAAGCTCCAAAGGAAACTCAAGAGTCAATTAATTATTTAGATGAACTTATATAGAGTACTATGAGTGGACAGCTTTTAAGAAAATGATATAAAATGTGTTCACCCCATCAAGTAGAGAGATGAAAAAAGAAAAAAAAAAAGATATATATGAGTTGATTTATTTAGCTCTCAGCAACTTAGGTTAAGTAATAAGGAAAAGAAGGTTCTTAAAGAAAGCATTAATTATAGTACAGATATTGAGGACTGTCCAGTTTCTCCCTAGACTAGTAGAAAATGCCAAAGCTGTCAGACTTATAACACCTTGGAGAATCTCTAGACAGTTTGATGGACTTCCTGAATTATTTTATAATTATGCTGCTTGTTCCCAAGTTTTAATGATTCACTTGCAAAAGAAATTTCTCTTCACATTAAAAAAATCTGTTCATGAGCTGAGAAAATAGGATTCCAAGAATGCTTTAAATTCAGGGGTTATTTACAAGAAAAATTCTGTGAGTGCTAGTGCATTTTGATTGAGTATTATTCTAACCCTAAATTAGAACTCCAATGGAACATCTTTCTAATTTTTTAGAAGACAGTCAATCATGAAACTAAATTTAATTAAGATAATTTATACAGCAGATAAAACATAGTAAGCATATTGCATAGGATATTTCATAGCATTTCAGCACAACACTATCCTCTTCTAGTTATGAGAAACGTCTGATACCCACTTATATGTTGTGCTATTTTCTTTTCTTCAGTGTACTCCTTTTTAGATTTAAATTCACAGTCTAAAGATCTACTCTTCCTATCCATAACAATATATTCTTCTGGAGATTTTTCTTTTTCATGTGCTGATAATTTAATTTACAATATGTACTTAGCTAGTAAGATATCTTAAGTACTTGAAATAGAAAGAATTGCTGCTGTTTTTTTTTTCTTAGATTCATCCTTTGACCACTGAGAAAAGTTTAGCTCTTAGAAGTTTGGGGTTTTAAAATTAGTAACATTGTGATAACTTTTATCAGGATCTTTCATGGAATAGATGACAAATTCTATTGTGTATCTTACAGTGAACTATAACTGAAATCCAAAGGCCACATTTATTTGATATGTTTAATGTAGTACTTTTAGTCAAGTATTTTTTGTTATTCTGTATCTTTGTGGGTAGTGATTATGTTTTTATGTTTTTTTCTGTCTTTCATGAGGCCTAGGAAACTTTCAACATAATAAGTCCTCTGTAAAGGTATTTTTATAGCAATTCGGCAACAAAATAAAATCAGCACACTTAAGCTACTTTGAAAGAAACACGAACATTAACTCTATCTTCCAAATTTTTTACATGAGGACTTCATGTAAAGATGTATGAGTAAGTGAGTATGTGCTCAGTTGTGTCTTACTCTTTGCAACCCTGTGGACTATAGCCTGCTAGACTCTGTCTGTGGGATTTCCCAGGCAAGAATACTAGAGTGAGTTGCCTTTCCTTCTCCAGGGGATCTTCCTGACCCACAGATCAAATCCATGTCTCTGGCATCTCCTTCCTGCATTGGCAGAAGGATTCTTTACCACTAGCACCACCTGGGAAGCCCCAGGTGATATATGGGATTGTCACAGATTGTCATTTGTGAATAACAGCACCTTTTGTGCTTTGTGACCTACATATAAAGAACATCAAAACTTTGACACCAGACCTCTATAAAGTACTGCTAGAACAGAATTAGAAGATTAGCTTTCTATTTCTTTTTTTTTAAAGTGCCATTTTATAAGACCATTCATTATCTTGTTAAATGTTAGACCTAGCATATTTGACATATTCATAATTTATTTTCTCAAGGAAAAGAACCTCAGAGGAAACTGTAAATAAATATTGGAGATTTGGAGGGTCTAATAAATTTAGCTGAATACATTAGCTCTGATGACAGTTAAAGTCCATTATTCAGGAAATTGAAATTTGGATAAATTAGTGTGGTGTTCACTTAGTTTTTAAAAACAGAAGCATATAATAAAATTGAAGAACATGCAATTTTCACACAAAAAGAGAATTTTAATATATAGCCAATATTACCTAAATGTAGATGTTAATTCAATTATAATAATCCTATCATATTAAGCACATTTTTTGGAAATTTGAAATGCAAATTGAAAAACTATTTACCAGAAAAATTGGACTTCAAAGACAATTTTTGTTTCTTTTTCTAAAAATACAGTCATGTTATTAACATTATAATTGTTCCTAATAGGGTTCCACTGGTGTTGGCTTCTTCTGCTGTTTCTTTCTGCTTGATACACCTAGTCCAGTAGAATCATAGTGAATTAGCCAATTGCAGTTTTTCCTAAGTCTACAAGCACAATTTTTCAATGGAATACATGGTATTTCGGGTAAACAAATATGTGAAATCATCTGCTGATTAGAGGTACACAAGGGATAGTAGAGACACGTCTGTAATGAGAGACTGAATATACAAATAATGGCTGGGCTATATATAAAAAAAAAAAAACACTAATCCACAATCTGCAACAACTAGACAGGATGTCAACCCACAAGTTCTATAACGCACAACATCAGAACAGCCAAATTTGACCAAAACTGATAGATTCTCTTATTTTTGCCATTTCCAACACAAAACCTATCAGAAAAAGTCAAATATTCTTCACTCACTTGTTTAGGATGCCCTGCTTCTAGCCAGCCTTTCTGCAATTTCCCATGCTTACAGCTTCCAAATAGAGCATATGTAAAGTCTTCCCTTTTCCCCACTACAGACCTTTGCTACTCTTTTGTCTGCCTTAGAGCATCTGCCAAAGACAAGTGATGAAGTTTCATTCCCTTGCTCTAGTCAGCTCTGAACAAATAGTCTTTACTCATTCTCATTTGAGTGGTCTTCCCTTATTTCCACAGTAGTAGTCTTCCATGGCCCACACTGCTTAGTCTGGAGCACCCTAAAGTCCTCAGGATGGCTCCTCTTCCATGCTCCTCTTTGCCTTTCCACTCCAGCAAGCAAAACAGTACTGCATGTTCAAAGATACAGCCAACACCACAGATTAAGACTCAACAACTACTCTACTGCTCTTACATATTTTTCGAGATGAATAAGTATTTTATATTAAAAAAAAGAACATTTATCAACCAACATTGTTCCATCACTATGTTGTATACTACTCTTTGTGACCCCATGGACTGCAGCATGCCAGGCTTTCCTGTCCTTCACTGTCTCCCAGAACTTGCTCAAATGCATGTCCATTGAGTCATCCTCTGTCATTAATTAAATACAAACAAGAATGAGTTAGGAAGAATGATGAAACACAAACTGGATCTTACTTAATAATGTCTTCATCAAGGAAGTCAGGAAAATTGATGAGATTTTTTTAAGGTTCCTCTAAAACCCTATGATTCCTTACATTTTCTTAATACTTCCATATAGCCTCCTGTAAGCAACTTTAGGTAGTAAAGTTTCTGACTTTTAAAATGTCATATATATTGCAAAGCTCATAAAGAGCAGCTAGATCTTGAATACTTATCTGATTCTTCCCTGAGTTTTAGAACAGCTAGCTACCTTTGTTAGAACAACTTTGGTGATTCATTTTCTAAAGGAAAATCAGTCTTTAAATTTTCTAGCTTTTTCCTCTGAACACATAAGATTTTATGATCTTAAATCTCATTCATGGAAGTTTCCTGAGCTTTTTCTGAGCTCATCTTCTACTGGCCAGATAGAAATATTGATCTTTCTTAAATTTATTTCAATCAACTACCTCCGTTGAAGCCAAGGGAAAACTTATCAGTTAGCACTAAAAAAAAGAAAAAAACACTTTTATTTTTAGACACAACTAACATGGCCACCTCATGCAAACAGTTGGCTCATTGGAAAAGACCCCGATGCTGGGAGGGATTTGGGGCAGGAGGAGAAGGGGACGACCCAGGATGAGATGGCTGGATGGCATCACTGACTCAATGGATGTGAGTTTGAGTGAACTCTGAGAGTTGGTGATGGACAGGGAGGCCTGGTGTTCTGTAATTCATGGGGTCACAAAGAGTCATACATGACTGAGCGACTGAACTGAACTGAACTGAACATGTTTGAATAGCTTCCCTGGTGGCTCAGACGTTAAAGCATATACCTGCAATGCGGGCCTGGGTTCGATCCCTGGGTCAGGAAGATTCCCTGGAGAAAGAAATGGCAGCCCACTCCAGTATTCTTGCCTGGAGAATCCCATGGACAGAGGAGCCTGGTGGGCTACAGTCCACGGAGTCACAAAGAGTTGGACACGACTCAGCAAATTCACTTTCACTTTCAACATGTTTGAATAAACATAATCCAATCTATAATATTTTTAATGAAACAAAGCATTCACAGACACTATCATTTATGCTCTCAAAATAATACTATAGTACACTATGTTGATTGCAAATATAATCAATCTGTTTCTGGATAACTTTTGATAGATTTTATCTTTAGAAACACAATCCCCAAATGCAACTTGGAAATCATAAGAGCTTACTATCTATGATATTCTAACTGGACTATCAGTTCAGTTCAGTTCACTTCAGTTCAGTCGCTCACTCGTGTCCAACTCTTTGCGCCCCATGAATCGCAGCACGCCAGGCCTCCCTGTCCATCACCAAACTCCCGGAGTTCACCCAGACTCACGTCCATCGAGTCCATGATGCCATCCAGCCATCTCATCCTCTGTCGTCCCCTTCTCCTCCTGCCCCCAATCGCTCCCAGCATCAGAGTCTTTTCCAATGAGTCAACTCTTTGCATGAGGTGGCCAAAGTACTGAAGTTTCAGCTTTAGCATCATTCCTTCCAAAGAAATCCCAGGGCTGATCTTCAGAATGGACTGGTTGGATCTCCTTGCAGTCCAAGAGACTCTCAAGAGTCTTCTCCAACACCACAGTTCAAACGCATCAATTCTTCAGCATTCAGCCTTCTCCACAGTCCAACTCCCACATCCATACATGACTACTGGAAAAAACCATAGCCTTGACTAGATGGACTATAGAAAGTGCTATTCTGCTAAATCTTTGAATCTCCTGTCCTCTGATATTACAAGTACAACATTGTTTAAAATGTCTTAAAACTACGTATTAAAGGATTTGGCATTTATCAATTATTTAAAAGGATCTATTACAATAATGACTATGCTGGGAAAAATCCTATGATAGGCACCATAGGATATAAAAATATCTTTCTAATTGTCACTTGGTAGTACTCAATGAACATATGGATATGTACACGTGTATGTGTGTGTCTCTGTGTTTATCACAACCCTGTACTTAATTTATCTAATTCCAGAAAGGGCAAAGAATATGTATTTAATAAACACTTGCTGAATAAAAATGATTTGTGATAGATCAAAGTTTAAGAGTATTAATCTCCTGGCAAATAATTATATTATGTGGATTTATACCCTCTCAAGTAGACATGGTGGGATAAGGGCCATAAGGGGCAGGAGCAACTTACAGGCTGTCAATGAGAAATTACCGCTATACTCTTGAATAAAGAACTAATATCTTGCATTACTCCTGGAGAAAGATAAAAGTTAGTGAATGTATCTCAGGTATATTAGCACACCTAAGAACTCCATTATTCTTGCCTGGGAAATCCCATGGACAGAGAACCCTGGCAGGCTCCAATTCATGGGGTGGGAAAGAGTCAGACACGACTGGGCAACTACACAACTAGCACACCTGAGGCATAGAACTACTCAAGAAAGCTACTTTTACTCCCTTTTTGCCTGTTTTCTATAAGGTTATAGAAAAAAAAAAAAAAACTCAAAGACTCTGTTCAGAACAATTGCATGTATATACACATACATACACATATATGCATGCATGAAAATATATGGATGTATACATAAACACACATATTTCTTTATGTGAATGAAGAATATGTGGGCCCTCTGGTTGTCTCTAAGTCATGTCTGACTCGTGATCCTATGGACTGTGGCCCACCAGGTTTCTCTGTCCACAGGATTATCAGGCAAGAATACTGGAGTGTGTAGCCATTTCCTTCTCCCGAGGATCTTCCTGACCCAGGGATCGAACCCAGGTCTCCTGCATTGCAGGCAGATTCTTTGCTGATTGAGCCACCAGGGAAGTCTTAATTTCCTGAGTTTGTAACTAGTGGGTTCAAATCAGATCCTTCTAGCAAGAATTTGCACAGCTAGAGCTTGGGCATTTTGCTACAATATTTCTTTCTTGAAATGATCCTGCTCTTTCAGTTTAATTCAGTTCAGTTCAGTTGCTCACTCGTGTCCGACTCTTTGCGACCCCATGAATCGCAGCACGCCAGGCCTCCCTGTCCATCACCATCTCCCGGAGTTCACTCAGACTCACGTCCATCGAGTCCGTGATGCCATCCAGCCATCTCATCCTGGGTCGTCCCCTTCTCCTCCTGCCCCCAATCCCTCTCAGCATCAGAGTCTTTTCCAATGAGTCAACTCTTTGCATGAGGCGTCTGAAGTACTGGAGCTTCAGCTTTAGCATCATTCCTTCCAAAGAAATCCCAGGGTTGATCTCCTTCAGAACGCACTGGTTGGATCTCCTTGCAGTCCAAGGGACTCTCAAGAGTGTTCTGCAACACCACAGTTCAAACGCATCAATTCTTCGGCGCTCAGCCTTCTTCACAGACCAACTCTCACATCCATACATGACCACAGGAAAAACCATAGCCTTGACTAGATGGACCTTAGTTGGCAAAGCAATGTTTCTGCTTTTGAATATACTATCTAGGTTGGTCCCATACAATTTTTTTTTCATTTATTTATTTATTTTACTTTATTTTACTTTACAATACTATATTGGGTTTGCCATACATTCACATGAATCCATCACGGGTGTGTACAAGCTCCCAATCCTGATTCAGGATTGGTCCCATACAATTTAATAATAAAAACAAAATTTGAAAATGTGAAAAAAGTTTATATTTGGGGGGAGATTTTACAGAACATTTTTCTACAGAATTGTTTTGGTTTCCGGAAACTAGAAACTTTAGAGTCTAACAATTCAAAGTTTGAGCTTCATGTGTTGTTGTATATTTCTGAATTGCTCATTTTGTGTGTGTTTAGTACTCTTTTTAACATTTTTTGCAGTATTATATGTACGTTTCAGTTCATTTCATTTCAGTTCAGTTGCTCAGTTGTGTCCGACTCTTTGTTATATCAAGTAATATTTGGATTAATGAAAATCTAGTGCTTTATGGTCTTTGAGGCCAAATATTATTTGACCAAATGCTCTATTCTCATAGAGATTATGGAACTAAAGGATCACACATTCATGTGGATAAATGGTTATGTCTGTCTCTTAAGTAACTGCCATGAAACTCATGGAAGTAACTCATGGAAAATGCCACCAAATATTTCCAAAATCCACATATTTTAATTTTTAATGTATTTGTCTATATATATGATATCAGAAAAGCTGTCTTGATTTTACTCTTAAAGGATGTACAACTCATATTCCTTTTTTCAGTCACCTAGTCATCAGAATCATTAGAATCATCACAATTTTCTTACATTCTACTGTCATAGATTCTTTCTTGATGTGTATGTATATATATAAAATTCTGCCTCCCCCACCCCCCCCCATCAGTGAGATTTTCTGTCCTTTTTCAATTTCAGTTGAGAATTTATCTTGGAGACAATGATTTACAAGATTATGAGATTAAAATGGTGGGCAGGTTAGTTTTGGAGTCAAATTTTACTTTCGATTCTAGAGTTAGCCCACAACTCAAAGTCAGTTTCTGCATCTGAAAAAAAAAAAAGAACAATACATCTTCAAGTGCAATTTTTTGCACAACACCAGCACACTGTAACCAGTTGTTCAGCAGCAAGTGGCTAGTAAGTCCTATCCGTAAAACACACATTTTGTGAAAATAGGATACTCTATATCCTCCTCCAAGGTTTGGGAGGAATCACATCTGTGAGCATTCTGCTGCTCATATGGGCCAGCTGCGCAAGCTCAAGAGGGCATAAACTACAGAGACCTAGTTTGAGCCTCTTCATAATATCTAAATTCTGTAGCATTTGTGGTGCTAGTGCAGTCTTAAGATTGATTGATAGATCCCAAATGCTTCTGGGCAGGATGCTGCTGCTGCTGCTGCTAAGTTGCTTCAGTCATGTCCGACTCTGTGCGACCCCATAGACAGCAGCTCACAGGCTCCTCCGTCCCTGGGTTTCTCCAGGCAAGAACACTGGAGTGGGTTGCTGTTTCCTTCTCCAATGCATGAAAGTGAAAAGTGAAAGGGAAGTAGCTCAGTCGTTTCCGACTCTTTGCGACCCCATGGTCTGCAACCTACCAGGCTCCTCCGTCCATGGGATTCTCCAGGCAAGAGTACTGGAGTGGGGTGCCATTGCCTTAGAATCCATCAATGAGACCAGTAGGCCACCTCCTTAAAAGAATATCTCAAGTTCATTTTCTAGCCCTGGCCAACATACTTTTCCAGTTTGACCTCCCCTCCCTTATTTTTCCCCTTTATATCCATTACAGTCTAGTAAAACTACCCATTTGTGTGGCCCACAAACTCATCCTGTGTATCCACATCTCTCAGTTCAGTTCAGTTCAGTCACTCAGTCGTGTCTGACTCTTTGCAACCTCATGAATCGCAGTACACCAGGCTTCCCTGTCCATTACCAACTACCAGAGTTCACTCAGACTCACGTCCGTCGAGTCAGTCCATCCAGCCATCTCATCCTCTGTCATCCCCTTCTCCTCCTGCCCCCAATCCCTCCCAGCATCAGAGTCTTTTCCAATGAGTCAACTCTTCGCATGAGGTGGCCAAATTACTGGAGTTTCAGCTTTAGCATCATTCCTTCCAAAGAAATCCCAGGGCTGATCTCCTTCAGAATGGACTGGTTGGATCTCCTTGCAGTCCAAGGGACTCTCAAGAGTCTTCTCCAGCACCACAGTTCAAAAGCATCAATTCTTTGGCGCTCAGCTTTCTTCACAGTCCAACTCTCACATCCATACATGACCACTGGAAAACCATAGCCTTGACTAGACTGACATTTGTTGGCAAGTAATGCCTCTGCTTTCAATATGCTAGGCTTTGCTAACTCTCTTTCCTTTATCTGGAGTGCCAATTACCTTAAATATTCCCTAAATCTTTTCTCTCAAGACCTATCACTTCCAAATGATCCCCCAACCTGGGGTGAGAGGAAGACTTCCTGCCCTGAATTCTCATTCATTTATACTTGCTTTGTAACACTGATTCATTTCTCACTCTATTACAGTTTTGTATGTATGTCTCAGCTCCCTGCAAGGATACACACCTCTGCAAAGCTTCCAGCAATGCACTCTGTATATGTTAGATGCTCAGTAAGACCTATTAGATAAATGTTAATATATGTCCCTGAGAACACTGGATCAGAGTAGTTTTGTGAGAATTTGGGGATTAATCTGAATATTTCTCACTCTTTCTAAAAAAACTAATTGCTAAACTAGAAAATGTTCTAACATTCTCTTCAGAGGCAGATCTACAAAGGTCAAGATCAGGTAATAACACAAGTAATGCCATTTATTTTCTATTTTTGCAAACCTAGTGTGATGGTCAGTTATTAGCCTCACCCCTTTTAAAATTTTTTTTAAAGTAGACCATTATATTACCATTTTAATTTCCACAGGGACCACTGGGCTATTATGACCAATAAAATGTATCAGCCTCTATGGAGTACTAAATATTATGTTTGATGATTATAATGATATGTTTGAGACATATATCATTGTTTATTACTCAAAGGATATTCTAAATTTATCTCCCATACATTAAAATTTGTTTTGGGAACTATTGTACTATTCTAAGGAATCATTTTTGAAAATTATTTTATCCATTTTTTCTCAGAGCTATTGCTGAAAAGATGGTGTCTGCTCATCAGAGTAGCTTTGATATTGAAAGAAAAAAAAAAGCACTAATTGTACCTGCACAGATTAAAGAGGGTAATAACTGTGCCTACAGAAGCAAGGCATATGTCCCTAAACTAAAAATGCAGTGCATTTTTTCAGCAAGCATTCTTTTAAACATCACTACGAAGATAACAACAGATGCTGGAAAGTAAACTGCAACAACAAAATTGCAACATGGAGTCTACAATTTAAGAGTATTTTGATGGAAGAAGTAGGAAAACAGAAAAATCCCTATTCAAAATCTGAAGCGATCTTGTTCTAAACTATGATTTATGCATAATTTAAGAAAAAGCACTCTAGATAAAATTGCAAGCATGCATTGTACAAAAATACCCAATTATTCTAGAGACTGGATTCTTGTTAAGGCATCTATATGGATCTCACCATAACCATGTCAAATTAGGCAATGTAAACACGGCAAGCTCCTGAAAGTCTAAGAGCAGTGAAGTCGAAAATGCTCATTAAAAACAGAGCTCTGAATCTAATTTTATGTTTACCAATTACATTGTTGAAACGCCCCAAAATCTTCACTGCTATACTACTAGGAAAGACCTATCATTGGATTAAATAATTTATTTATCTGAATTCCTGTTTCTCTATCCTTAAAAATCTGATAGATGAAATGGGAGACTGAAGAGGACTAAATTCATTTATTGATTAATGATAAAGGACAAAGGACTCAAAGATGAAAAAACAAACAAAAGCCCCTAAAGTCAAGATACCACTTTTTGTTTCAAATATGGACATTTTACAGAGCTATCTTAAAGGTTGTTACCCCCCCGCCCTGCAATGTTAATTCCTTTCATATCTCCAGAAAGTCACTATAGCATACAGGATAGATACACCAAGACAAGGTATACAGTATTGGAATTCCCAAAGAATTAATTTACTATGAATATCCTAAAATGCACTAAAACTCATTTTTCCAAGAGAACAAAAATAACAAATCACTACAGCCTATATACCATATTCTTCTACCACTTTTCAGAAATATGTTCACACCAAGGATTTGTTACTGCTCTCAAGAACATGTCTTGTATATACACCATTTTAAATTTTATGATTTATTTATGAGTCACTTTTTGACTTCTTAGACATATTTTCATTGTTGGAAGTAAAATACTTTCTCTATTAAAAAAGGAAACTGATTATTTTTAGAATGAAGAATTAAATACACTGTTAAAGTGGATTAAGTTGTAACTACATTGGGTTATATTTGCTATGTCTATTGGAACAAGTGAAAATTTATAGACTATGAACTAAGAGCTTTATTATTTATTCATGGCAGATTTATTTGAATTTATTTTCTTTGACTTACCAAGAGAACTTCTAGACATATTTCTTACAAGTTTTTTTTAAATTCCTACAAATCCGTATATAAAACATATTTCTCAACAGTAATGTTTTTATACAACCAATATTTGCTATTATGGCATCAGTTATTTCTCCTAAAGCAGAATAACCTGATTAAAATATAGGTTTTTACAACACAGATATTAAATGTGATATTATTATAGCTTCATAAAATTGTTGAAATTTCTGATAAAGCTTATGTCATGAGCAGAAGATTAAATTCTATAAGATGATACAGAGAAAACTGGTAATCTATGTAATATTCTTTTTTAGTGAAGGTAATAAATCATTTCAATTTGTTGGCTTAAGAATACAAATACAGGAGTTTCAAAAAGAAGGGGATATATGTATACCTATGGCTGATTCATGTTGCAGTTTGACAGAAAACAGCAAAATTCTGTAAAGCAATTATCCCTAAAAAATTAATTAATTAATTTAATAAAAGAATACAAATAGGTATTATATGTAATTTGGCATAGGTCTTATTCATAAAATTTTCATAGATTGCTATATCCAATATATATTTTAGCTGGACAATAAGCCTAGTTTTATAAGCTATTTTATTTTTTTCTTACAAAGATAAGCACACTAAAGTAAACTTGGAAAATGCAGAGAAGGAAAAAGGAAAAAAAAAGCAAAAAAAAGCCTTAGTTTCTCAAAAACCTTCATTCTTAAATCTATCTGAGATTATTTATTCAATAGTTATGTGTGTTTTGTGTATCATACTGTCTCCATTTCAATTTAAACTTTTATTTACCTTTATATATTTATAATTTTATTGGAAAAGATGTTTAATTCAATGAACTTTAAATAATTCAGCATTTTGAAGTTCATCATGGAAAGGAAAAACATTAAAAACAGAATTAAATGCCCAGAATTAATTGACAATAACCATCATTTTTCTTCTTCTATTTTTTCCTAGGCAATTGACTGAACAACTCTAAGTGATGGGGAATCACAGCATGCATTGTATATTCTGCTTTAACATCTGGCTTTGATTTAACGTTCTTAATCATTTCCCTTTGTTTACCATTCCATATCCATTCTTTCCTAACTTTAATTTCATCTTTTTGCATTGTACATATAAAATAACCTTTTATTATTTCTGGGGAAATGTAGAGAATACCTTTTTGTTTTCAGTTCTTAATTTGGTATTAAGCACAGAAAATCTTCAAGCAGGCAATAGAAAGGAAGCAGTGACTGTGCTTGCCAAGGGCATGGTACTTGGTTAACTTGATTTCAAAACTTACAGCTTATCCGTATCCTATTTTTTAAAACACAAAACTCTAAGGGGCTGCTTTGTTTTGGGGTTCAGCGTCATTGTTTTCTGTTTATTTTCCTTTAGTAATCCAATCTAATGCTATGTAAGTAAGACAATGATTTGGATACATTTTTTGAAAAGGTGTATTTTGAATTTTTTTCCCCAGGATTGCCTCTATTTACCACTCCTTTAAAATGTGCCTACTGTTCAATATCAAGAATTTATCCAAGCCTCTATATTGAATCCTACAAGGCAATATCAATCATTTTAAAATTATTTTTTCCTTTTCTTCTCAAAATATGAATGTCTGTTGAAGTCACCAGCGAAGATAAAGTATAATGTGGTGACAAATTAGATAAATTAAGATTAAAAACATTTCTTGAAAAGGAAAATACTGAAAAGTTTTTTGTGAAAAAAATTTTTTTCACTTTGCTAAGGATGTTTCTTTATTATTTTCTTTCAGATTTTTCTGCGTGCTTGATTGTTTTCCCTCATTGCTACTTTTCTGTGATTTCTTAAACTTACTTGAAGTGAGAGTCGCTCAGTCCTGTCCGACTCTTTGCAACCCCATAGACTGTAGTCCATGGAATTCTCCAGGCCAGAATAGTGGAGTGGGTAGTCTTTCCCTTCTCCAGGGGATCTTCCCAACCCAGGGATCAAACCCAGGTTTCTTGCATTGCAGGCAGATTCTTTACCATCTAAGATGCAAGGGAAGCCTAAGAATACTAGTGTGAGTCGACTATCCCTTTTCCAGTGGATCTTCCCAACCCAGGAATCATATCAGCACTATTATTTTTATTTCCTGTAGGTATCAACCTATACAATTAGGAAAGGGATATAAATTAGTAACATAAAAACTGATAAGAAGAAAATAGAGGATAAGGTTTTAAACTATAAAACCTAGTATCAATTAAAAAATACTATAACAGATAAAAATCTCAGTAACACCTTTACTTATGAAATTAATACATTCATATGATATGAAGCTCTCTATATACATAAATATATATAACTATATATATGTATAAAATAGCAACTCTACATATGTACATACACATAAAACACAACCAATTACAATATACAATGAAAGCAATGACTACCTATTAAAGGAAAGAAAAAGTGCCTAGGGATAAATTTAATAAGAAATGTGCAGTATCTATGAGAAGAAAACTTATCATGGTATTGCAGGACACAAAAGAAGATATGTACACATCAAAGATTTGACAGGTTCTTGTGAAAAAAAATAAAAATAAGATTAGCATCATAAAGGCATCCTTTCAATCTAAGGTAACAACATGTTTCAGGTGCCACCAATATAACTAACAAGTTTGGTTCTGCTTTTGCTTTTATATAACCATGTATGATTTTCAAATTTGTTTTTTAAAAAAAAGCAAACTAGCCAGAAAAACACTGAAAATGAAGGCAATATAGAGACTGTTTTTACTAGATATTAAAACCTATTATCAACACTCCATATTCTAAAATTTTAATTAGATGAAAACTAAAAATTCAGGAAGTGTTATATTTTTAGACACCCACACAATCTTTTTAAAAGATAAAGGTAGTGCCTTAATTCAATGTAATGTCTTAAACTTTATATACCAAAGTCAACAAGGCTTCTTCTTCTTTTTTTTTTTTTTCTACTTCCTAGTATTATTTTCTCTAGAGAAATGAAGGTGTCTAAATCTGGTAGCATTTTAGAATAACCTGGAAATCCAGAAAGACATACATTTTCTCCAAGGCATTGGAATAGGTCTGAAATGTGACCAAAGAAGCTGAATTGAAAGTCTCCCCATGGAAGTTACATTCTTCATTGAGATGGAGAAAGGGGTACAGATATGAAGCTGTACATCTGTAAGTTACAGCTAAGTAATTCAGAAAAATAATGCTTATGTTTTGAGTTCCCTATCTCTGACCCAGTTCATACTGTGGGTTAAAGTATTTGAAGTTATACAGCTGTACAGTCTTAGCCATCTCAGGATCTCATATTTTCTATTTCACATTTTTAGCAAGTTGAAATACTCAGCCTTCAATTTGTTGTTTGCCTTATAGTTATTAGATCATTTTCCCTCAAGATTTGTCATTTTTATCTGCAACCACCAGGAGAAGGAAAAGCAACATTAAAATCCCCATGCCAAAAAAGGAAACACAGAAGCACATTAAAGGCAATAATGGGATTCACTCATTGAAAGTTGTTTATAAGGTAGAGATTTTCCAAATAAACCATATGATTTGAGTCCATAACATGCAGTTTTACCCCCTTTATGTTGCTCATCTATTTATTCTGAGTTGTAGTTGGAAGAAGGGAGCCATACCGTAGTGTATAAGTAAGTTTTAGAGTCAATTTGGCTTGAGCATGAATCCTGTCACACAATTTATGTGCAAAATGTGGGCAAGCACCTAATTCCTCTGACCCTCAATTTCCTCATTTATTAAATGTAGGTAATAATATTTATTATAGAAATGTCTAAAGATTAAATAAAATAATGTATGTAAAGTGGGTAATTCATAGCAATAACTCAATAAATGTAATTATTAATATTACAAGTGATTCAAGCACAAATATAAAGGCATATTTCAAAGGTAACTCATGGATCAATAATGAGTTTTTCAAATATGAAAACTAGGATCATGAAAAATTACTAACAAAGAAGAATCGACATTGGAAATATTTAAGATCTTATAGAGAAAATAGAGTTTGAGAACTATGATAATCAGAAAATCCATAAAAACCCTTATTACCATTTTTTCACTAGAATACAACAAGACAGCTTGTTAGGCAGAACACTATGAATAATGCTTTTAGACACCCTGAATTATTAATGTAATTAATTGTCATTTATCATCATTCAGTTGCTAGACTCTTTTCTCAATCTCTTCCTTCTGTAATTCCAAAGAGATTTTTAAACATTCATTTTCTTAATTTCAGCGGATGTTGTGCATATTGAGACTCCCAGCTACTCCCATATTTGGCTATCCAAATTTTCACTGTCATTCTGATTTCATGGCTCAGGGTTCTTGAATCCTGTCTCCCAGGTCTTATCACAATCCAGGAAGCAATGTAATTTGAACAGTGGAGATGAAACAAAACACAGAAACAGTAACAGTAACAATTTGGGGTGATTTTTAATAAACATCTTGATACGACCAATAGATTTTTCTCAAGTTTGCTACATGATAAGTTTATAGCCATGATGCATACCTTATTATCCTTTTACAACTTATTCTCTCAATTCTTAATAGATAATGAATTACAGCTCAAAATCCCTGTATATTGACCCTCTTCGTTAATTTCTGTAGAGACTCAATACTGTATTTTACCACTCATATTCACAGCCAGATTTTTAAGTTGGCTCAATATGAGTGACTGTAGAAATTCTGGAGTAAAAATTCCCCCAGATCTCATGAAAGACTAACAGAATCAAGCCTTCTATGTATATTTATCTATATTCTCTATGTATTTTGCATACATACTAAAATTCCTCCCAATCATAATTGTCAGTATAGGAAGTATTACTAAAGCCCCAAGGCATTCTGAAGGGCATATAATGTATTTGCTTAACAATGCAATTATATTCAGTTAGTAATAACTCCAAAGATAGAAGTACAATTTAAAAAATAAAAAGAAGGTCAAGGTGATAGAAGAGAGTATAAATACTCTTGGAATATAGCTAATAATGTCTATTGGATAAAAAGTCATCTCAAAGTTGCAGGTCCTTTTAGCCTGAAGCATATGGAGATTTTGACAAAGGCCACAGTAAAGAACATGAACATCACAACAACAATTCTCTAAATATCAGGAATCATTACAACTTTCCTCATCAAGAGAAAAAGAAAGTTTAAGTCCATTTATCCTGTAAATTGCATTAAGTAGCAGCAGGATTCATTAGGAATGTTTGCAATTGCTGGGAAGAAGGATTTTATATTTAGCAGATAACCATGTGATAAGTATGGTTTGGCTAAGCATATAGTTGAAATCTTATGTGAGGAGTCTGGTTAAAAACTTTTGCATTATTTTTCAGGCCCAACCCTTGGCAATTACAAAGGCTTTCCCTGGTAGGCCTCATGGGAGAAGGCTGATCTCCCCACTGGAGACATAATGTACAGCCAGTGTGCTGCTCTCCTGAAGGAAGTTGTACTCTAGGCCGCAGGCACCCTTACCAGTCATTCTCTTTGTATATTTGCATGCTCAGCCCAGGTGCCTTTACTCCTAGGTATCTGTATCTGAGGCTCTGAACACAGGTCTTCTTCAAGAGCCTCGGCTGAGATCTACTGGTTGGGTGGGGTAGAGTATCGAATAACAGGAAAGAAAAGAGAGAACTTGAAGACACTATTCCTCTAAGTGAGAAGCATTTCTCACTCTAAGCTCTTCCTTCTTTCCCTCTTCTGGACCACAAGGCCCATAAGAATTCCCAAGCAGTTTCTTCTGGGCTCCCTCAACAGAGAGACCCTCCTACACCTGTGCTAAACCACTTGACCCTTGATCAATGCCCCCATTCCATGGAGGAAAAGGGGACAAAGGAGTCAGCGCTCTATCTGGTTTTAGACTCTTACTTTTATCACCATAATAAGTGATTAAATGTTTGTCTTTAATTTTTAGCTTGTTTCCTTAATTGGCTTCTCCAACACTTAACAGTTCATCTCTGTCTCTCCCATCTCAGTTAAGCTCTTGGAAATATGTTATCATAAAAGCCTATAATACTACTCAATAATCATGCTTTTCATTCAACACAAAAATATAGTTAACCTCTAAAAATGATGTCTAATTTCTTGCAGAAAAAGGAACACATATTGAGAAAATAATTACTAGTAAAAAACATTGATTGGGTTAATTTTACAACTTCAAGAAAAAATTTTCATTAATTTCTCATTCTAGGGAACCCATAAAGTCTTCATAATGATAGTTTATCTCATTCTTCATAGCAAAACTTTTTTATTTTTATTTTTATTTTTTTTTTAATTTTAAAATCTTTAATTCTTACATGTGTTCCCAAACATGAACCCCCCTCCCACCTCCCTCCCCATAAAATCTCTGTGGGTCATCCCCATGCACCAGCCCCAAGCATGCTGTATCCTGCGTCAGACATAGACTGGCGATTCAATTCTTACATGATAGTATACATGATAGAATGCCATTCTCCCAAATCATCCCACCCTCTCCCTCTCCCTCTGAGTCCAAAAGTCCGTTATACACAGCTGTGTCTTTTTTCCTGTCTTGCATACAGGGTCGTCATTGCCGTCTTTCTAAATTCCATATATATGTGTTAGTATACTGTATTGGTGTTTTTCTTTCTGGCTTACTTCACTCTGTATAATCGGCTCCAGTTTCATCCATCTCATCAGAACTGATTCAAATGAATTCTTTTTAACGGCTGAGTAATACTCCATTGTGTATATGTACCACAGCTTTATAGGATCATAACCTTAGGATTCCTAAGCACACTGAACACTAATTTGTATTTTGATACTATATGTTGCTTTCCAAAGTTAAATATGACAAATACTGAGGGAGTTTGGTGCATGTAAAGAGTATCAGATCTGGACTCAATGTTCTGACCCTATTTATTTGTTAGACCCATAATCTAGGACCAGCCAGTAATCATACCTGACTCTTCTATATCAAAGATTGCTAGGAAGATCAGGTGGAGCTACTCTGTAAACTGCTGCATGTTCTCATCAGAATTTCTAATATTCATTAAGATGTGCATAAACAATAACAGATTTAATGGATATTAGCAATAGTACATTTGATGTCAATGGTCACAACGGCACAATATCTACCTCATAGATGTTTTATCAGATTAAAATGCTAATGAAATAAACTCCAAATGGATTAAACATCTAAATGTAAGATCAGAAACTATAAAACTCCTAGAGGAAAACATAGGCAGAATACTCTCTGACATAAATCACAGCAAGATCCTCTATGACCCACATCCCAGAGTAATGGAAATAAAAGCAAAAATAAACAAATGAGACCTAATTAAACTTAAAAGCTTTTGCACAATGGAGGAAACTATAAGCAAGGTGAAAAGACAGCTTCAGAATGGGAGAAAGTAACAGCAAATGAAACAACTAACAAAGAATTAATCTCAGAAATACACAAACAGCTCATGCAGCTCAATACTAGAAAAATAAATGCCCCAATCAAAAAATGGGCCAAAGAACTAAACAGACATTTACTTAAAGAACACATACAGATGGCTAGCAAACACATGAAAAGATACTCAACATCACTCATTATCACAGAAATGCAAATCAAAACCACAGCGAGGTACCATTTCACACCAGTCAGAACGGCTACCATCAAAAAGTCTACAAACAATAAATGCTGGAGAGGGTGTGGAGAAAAGAGAACCATCTGACACTGTTGGTGGAATGCAAACTAGAACAGCCGCCATGGTGAACAGTGTGGAGATTCCTTAAAAAACTGGAAATAGAACTGCCATACAACCAGCAATTCCACTGCTGGGCATACACATTGAGGAAAGCAGAATTGAAAGAGACACGTGTACCCCAATGTTCAATGCAGCACTGTTTATAATAGCCAGGACATGGAAGCAACCTAGATGTCCATCAGCAGATGAATGGATAAGAAAGCTGTGGTACATATACACAATGGAATATTACTCAGCTATGAAAAAGAACACATTTGAGTTAGTTCTAATGAGGGGGATCAAACTGGAACCTATTATACAGAGTGAAGTACATCAGAAAGAAAAATACCAATATAGTATATTAACGCATATATATGGAATTTAGAAAGATGGTAATGATGACCTTATATGCAAGACAGCAAAAGAGACAGATATAAAGGACAGACTTTTGGACTATGTGGGAGAAGGCGAGGGTGGGATGATTTGAGAGCATAGCATTGAAACACGTATATTACCATATGTGGAACAGATGACCAGTCCAAGTTAATGCATGAAACAGGGTACTCAAAGCCAGTACACTGGGACAACCCAGAGGGATGGGAAAGGGACGAAAGTGGGAGGGGGGTTCGGGTTGGAGGAACATATGTATACCCATGGCTGATTCATGTCAATGTATGGCAAAAACTACCACAATATTATAAAGTAATTAGCCTCCAATTAAAATAGATTAATAATTTTAAAAAGAAAAAAATGGTAATACATAGGTGGCGCTTGGAATAGTGAATAGAATGTAGCTCACCATGCTGCATGTATTGGTCACTGCACTATCATCTCCACCATCAACATTTCCTTACAACACATCTACAGGGTAAGTGGAACACACTCAGAAAGAAATATAATTTAGAAGGATCTATGGTTAGTAATCATTGATTAATAATATTATTTTTTATTCTGCAAATCTCTAGAAATTTTATAATCAGATCATTATTATCTTTCAAAGTATAATTTATCCTTCTGGAAAATACTAAGAGTACTTAAATTAGTTTTGGAACACACTATCACAGAAATTCCATCATAATCTATAAATGAGAAAGTGATTATATTTCACTTTAAAAAGTTTATTATAATTTACAATATCCAACTTTATCATCTGCTTTATTTACCAAACTACTTATTTAGTAAGAAAGCTTTGACAAGCCTAGACAACTTATTAAAAAGCAAAGACATCACTTTGCTGACAAAAGTTGTATAGTCAACTTATGGTTTTTCCAGGAATCATGTACAGATGTGTGAGTTGGATCATAAAAAATGTTGAACTCTGAAGAATTGATGCTTTCATACTGTGCTGCTGGTGGAAGTTTCCTTGGACTGCAAGGGGATTAAATCAATCAATCTTAAATGAAATAAACCATAAATATTCATTGGAAGGACTGATGCTGAAGCTGAATCTCCAATCCTTTGGCCACCTGATGCAAAGAGTAGACTCACTGGGGAAGACCCTAATGCTGGGAAAGATTGAGGGCAGGAGGAGAAGTGGGTGACAGAGGATGAGGTGGTTAGATGGTATCATTGACTCAATGGACATGAGTTTGAGCAAACTCTGGGAGGTACTGAAGGACAGGGAAGCCTGGACTGCTTCAGTCTAGTTGGACACAACGGGGCGACTGGACAGCAAAGCTAGTATGCATTCTGACCTCAGACTTAGATCTTTTTGCCTCTTGCCTTTGGAGATTATCAACTTAAATATGGAAATGTAATCCTGACAGATTTTTACTTCACTTCAGTTAAATTTCTATATTTCAACTTAGCGAATGAACAACCACCACAGAAAATTCATAATCTATAAATGAGAAAGTGATTATGTTTCACTTTGAAAATTTTATTATAATTCATAATATCCAACTTTACTATTTGCTTTATTTACCAAACTACTTATTTGGTAATTATCTACTTTATTTACCAAATTACATTTACTCCAGACTGCTTGTTACTGTTTTTATAGCTTCACTTTTCTACTATATAGATATCAAGGTGTCAATTTTCTACTATATAGGAGCTTACAACAGCTTCATTAGAGAACTTTTTCTCTGGCATAGAGCAAATCACTTATCTAGAATGAGATTCAAACTCTGGCTCTGCCAACTCAAAACATTGTAACTTAGACAAGTTACTTGAACTCTAAGAATTTATTTCCTGATATGAAATAAGAATAATAAAGGTTTAAATGCCATGTGATAGAGTGAGACTAAATAAGATAAGAAGTACAGAAAATTTAGAAGACAACTTTCTCATGGTAAACATGTAATTATATTGCAGCAATTTTGATTACCTGTGTTTTATTTTGGCTGTTCTGTAACATTGGACACTTTTTCAAATTAAGATATGTTTAAATATACATATTTTGAAGTCTGCAAGTAAATTTGATCAGGGCCTCTCTTAGAGATATTTTATCCAAGTCTAGAATTAAGGCATGTAGTTATTCTTTAAGCTAATCTGTTAATATCCTTCATAATTAAAGACTGCTATTGTTGTTCAATGACTAAGTCATATCTCACTGTTTTGTGACCTCATGGACTGTAACCCACCAGGCTCCTCTGTCCATGGGATTTTTTAGGTAAGAATACTAGAGTAGGTTGACATTTCCTCCTCTGGGGATCTTCCTGACCCAGGGATTGAACCCATTTCCTGCACTGGGAGGCAGATTCTTTACCACTAGCCACCAAGGAAGGCCCTGGGAGGGATTGGGGGCAAGAGGAGAAGGGAACGACAGATGGTGAGATGGCTGGATGGCATTACCGACTCAATGGACCTGAGTTTGAGTGAACTCCAGGAGTTGGTGATGGATAGGGAGGCCTGGCATTCTGCAATTCATGGGATCTCAAAGAGTCGGACACGACTGAGCGACTGAACTGAACTGATATAATCATAATTATTGGTTTGGTTTATTGTTACTTTTGCAGTGGCTATCCATCACCTAATCTCAATAATTACAGCTCATTTTATTATAGCATGTCAAAGTTCAAGATATTTTTAATCAGTCTTCAGTAGTGTTTGTGGAGGAAGAACCATTAAAACACTGCAAAAAAATGGGGCAGATTCTTGTGGAGGAAAAGCAGCTAAGGAATATAGAAATGGCGGTTAGGGCGACTATCTGTTTACCCACTGCTATTTTTTTTGTTTTTGTTTTGTATGTGCCATCTTGACTGCATCACAGGGTTAAAGGATATTTGGTCAAACCTTATTCTAGTGTGTCTGTGAGGGTGGTTTTGGATGAGACTAACATTATAAGTAGATCAAGTAAAGTAGGAAGAAAGAAAGAAAGCTCAGTCTTGTCAGACTTTCTGCAACCCCATGAACTGTAGCCTACCAGGCTCCTCTGTGGGTTGCCATTTCCTTCTCCAGATCTTCCTGATCCAGGGACTGAACCCAGGTCTCCCTCATTGGAAGCAGACATTTTACAATCTGAGCCACCAGGGAAGTCCAAGGAGAGAAGTAAAGTAGATGCCCTTGCTAATGTGGGTGGGCCTTATCCAATCAGTTAAGGCCTGATTAGAAGGAAATTGGTTGACTGTCCGGAGGAAGAGATAATTCTTTCCTGTCTGACTGCTTTTGCCCTGAGACTTCAGTAATTTTCCTGATTCACACTTGAACTGAAACATCAGCTCTTCCTGGGTCTCATGTCTGCTGCCCTTCAGATTGGAACTACACCATCAGCATACCTAGTTCTCAGGCTTTAAGACTTGGACTAGAACTAAACCCTTAGCTTTCCTGGGCCTGTAGCTTGCTGACAAGTCACACAATAGATCTGGAGACTTTCTCATCTCCAAAATCACATGAGCCAGTTCCTTATAACAAAGCTCTGTCTCACACTCTTATTCTCTCCTCTCTTTATGTCTATCTATCATCTATCTATCCAGTCTTTATATTCTTTCCTGTGAAATAAACATTTAAATATAAATTTTGACAATAATTGGATTATTGTTTGTTTTGACAATATTTTGCTATATAGGTATAGCCACTGAAACTATGGGATTGGCCAACAAGTTTGTTCATATTTTTTTTGTAAGATCTTATGGAAAAATCCAAATGAAGTTTTGGCCAATCCAAATGAAGTTTGATACTTTCAGTTTTGTTTTCTGACCTAATAAATTCTCATGCTTGGGCTCCCTATCAACATTCTATTCAACTATGGTCCAGCAAACACATAGGTATTATACTTAGCTCATTGATATTTATATTGATTTACTGGAGACCTTTTCTTTTGATTTTGTTATGCTTCCCCAAAGGCATTACATATTTAGCTCATCTCTATCTATCTATCTATCTATAATATCAGACAAGATAAATAAAATGCAGGTTAAAAGTAACAAACTAAAAATAAAGAATCTTTTTTTTTTTTTAAAGAAATTCTTGACGTGACTATGCATTTATTTTTAAAATGTCAATTTTTAAACTATTTTTGTTTTTGTAATTTTAAATACTATTTTTTCACTTTCTCCACTCTCTTCCAGGACTTTTTTGGGGTAGACATTAAATTTCTGCAATTTATTATAACTGCTTAATTATATTTATTTTCTCTTCATCTCTCAGCGTTATATTCTAGATTAATGCCTCACTGTTGACCTCTAATTCATTAATTCTTTCTGCAACAGGGTCTAGTCAAATGCAAAATCTATTGGGCTTTTAAAATTTCAAGGCTATATTTTTATTCCCGAATTTCATCAGTGCTATTTTCCTGTTAGTTTACATTAATCCATTTCTTTCTTGAATTTAGAATAAACATATATATGATAAATTTAAATAATAATTTTTCAAAAGATAATTTATATTCTAGATGTTTTTCCTCTGGTCTTTCTCATAATCAGAATTTCTGAAATTAAGAAATTTATTTCTCCTCATTTGGAGTTGGTGTTTCTAGGTCGAAGTTTACTTAAGTGATATGCTTTGATTTTATTTTTCTGTTTGTTGATTTATTTTTGTCCAATGATATTATAGTTGTTGCCCTATAAACCTGACCTGTAGTTATGGCATTTTGGCACTTTTGTTCCATAAAGTTGTTGGAAAAATCAATGTTGGACTCAATTTCAAAGTTAACAGATAAGATGATTCAGTTACTAACTTCTTTAGGTGTATAGCTTATAGAAAGCTATAACTACAGGTGAAAATGACAACAGAGGTTTTTTTTTTTTTTTTTTTTTTTTTTAACATAATTTAACTTCAAACAATTCCACATCAGGCTTTGTTTTCAAACATTGAGTCAGGGTTTGATCCCTTACAATAGTTTCATCTTCAATTATTTACACTTCATGGGTGATACACACTAAACTCCTCATTGCCAATGCTAAGAAATTGGCTTTTTAGTTTAGAAAACTATTTCATATTTTATCAGATGTTGTATGTTTGGAATAAAGGAATAAAAAATGAAAGCTGAGCCACTGTGAACAAAAATACTGGGTACTTTTGTAACATTTCTTTTAGAATCATCTAAGAAAACAGACAAATACATGATATAGCCTTGAAACTTTATAATAAAAACTCATACACATTTTGAACAAGAAAATATCCCATTATTATTACTTGATTTATTATAGTATTAAACATATTTAAATTCTAATATTTAGGAAGTATAATAGTGATTTGAGCTATTTTTTCCACTAAAATTAGAAATACTCTGAAGAATGTATAAAGGAGATTTCTGAGTCACGACATATGTCTAAGCTTTAAACTGAAAGATAGTGAGTTTATATATCCAGAGTAACTTATACTTATTTTGTAAATATTTGTTATCCATTTAAAAATATTATTCATAATTCTCAAATCTATTGAGATATAACATACTAACAGTGTAAAGCAGATGATAAAACTGAGAATAAGAATAAATTTAGATAAGGATTATAAAGGATGTTCTTTATTGAACAGTCTCTGATGCATGCAATTATATGATTCTTGCATAGAGAAGAAGTTTAAGCTAATGAGTAAAGAACATAGTTCTGGAATCCAAAAGTCCTGGATGTGAATCCAGGCTTTGATATTCAGTAGATGTGTGGCCTTAGCTCAGAAATGTGGCAATTTTTAATCTGAGTTTCCTTATTTGTAATATGGGGATACTGGTTATATCTACTTACATGAGCATTATAAGGTCTAAACAGGATCAAATGTGTAAAACACAGAACACTAGCATAAGATTAGATAAAATATTATTTTGATAAATGAAGTACATTAATATACAATTTGCTTTCCTTTAACATGGTGGAAACTTCTAATGACATTTACATTTCTGAGTGTTAATATGCATACATCCCTCTATCACTGGCACTAGACCAGGAGCTCTTCAAGAAAAGGAGATTTTTGAATCTCCATGGCCCCAGAGTCTAGAACAGGTAAATAAATGAAGAGAAAGCACATTTCTTTAGAGAGCCCCCAAACAGAAAACAAAATGTATTCACAAAAACAATGACATTTTCTATGCAGTCAAAACCACCATAGCATACCTTTTTAGTGTAACAGTGAAAGGTATATTAAATATACCCAACTATCAAAAGATCATGGCTTTCCTGAAATGAGGTGTTAGGGTTAAAATACCTTTGAACCAATAGTATCTCAAAGCAATTACTATAAACCTCAGGTTACTTCTGGGCTCTTCAAAGTGCTCAAAAATTTGGTACAAGTGATGATAATTTTTTCCAAAGGTAAGGAGAATCTTTTCTCCTCACCATTTTCTTTTCCTTTTTCAGGCAGGTGAAGATTTGTGTGAAATTATCCTGTTATTGTCACCTTCTCTCTATCAATTGACTATACTGTACAATCTTGAGTTGTCTGAACTCAAGTTCCAAATTCTATTTCTTCTTATTTGTTATACTCTTCACTGAAAGATCTTTGCTCAAATTGGGTCTCAGAAATGCATGACATAGGCAATTTTCAGGGTAAGAAAATTGCTAGGAAATACAGCCTTCCCTCACTTCTTAGGTGTGATGGTTGCTGAGGTTAATGAAGTTAGTTTTGCTTATCATGGGTAAAATGGGTTTTGTATTGATTGGTTTGTCTCAGAATATGGTATTCTAATTAAGATTGCTAAAAAGAACTATAGAATTAAACCGTGAGTTAAAACCAGCTGTGATGAAATGGCATACAGATATGTACACTCTTCTAAAATTCACAAGCAATTCCACAGTATGGACAATGTTTCTAGTTCATTCTCAATAAGACTATCTAGAGGAATGAAAGTGGACTTTAGATTATAAAAATCACATTTTACTACTACATTTTTTTTTTACTTTAGAATCATTTGTTCATCAGGCATTAGCCTACCTCAAATCTTACCCTCTTTTCTAAAACAAAAATGTGTTTTATCATGCACATTCCTCCAAAACCAACTACTCAGACCTATAGAGTAGACATAGCACACATCTCTCAGAATTGTCAGATATCAACTGTTAGCTGAATATTGTGTTCCCTACTAAAAAAAAACTATTCTTTATACTTACAAAGATAAAAAAAAAAAACATTTTGAAGGGATCAAAAAACACACAAAACCTAACTTACCTAGATGAGAGGCACACCTTAATTGAAATTGCAACAATGCTGTCACTTTGTTGATTAGGGGCTGGGCTACCAGGTTCTAACCCTCTGAACCTTTCAAATTCCCCAGGAAATGCCTATGAGGCTGTTTTTCAGTCGAGACTAATTTAACTATGAATATATAAAGACAACTGAAGACTGGCTTGCCTACTCAGGTAGAGACCTGAGGCAATTATTAGAGTAATTCAAGCAGAAAAATTTCCTGCTGAGGAAGAGATAATATTTGCTTGAACTATTCAGATTGGCCATCTATAATAATTAAATTCATTAACTTACCCCTTCACTTTGCCTAGGAAGACAACATCTTATTGCTATTAAAAATATACACAGAAAGCATCTCAAATACTTTTATGTGAGTTTGCAAAACACTTCATTGATTACTTGTAAATAAGTACGCAAGTTTAATGGACTATAATTCACAGAGAATTAGATAAGGGAGTTCCCAGATGGGGCAGTAAAGATGGGAGAAAGAAGAATAAACCATAACAACACCTTTTCTGATTTTCTAAGATCTATGCCCCTATCTAGGCAACCTGCTATAGGTGAAGATTTTACTTAAATACACACACACACACACACACACACACACACACACACACACTCACTCACTATTATACCATTCATCTGCTACCAGAAATATGTATTCAAATTTTAACACATTTTAATGATTTAATAATTATGATAATAAAGTCAGTGATCCTTCAACTTTAAAGGCAATGAACAGGCTTCTTCAAACATAAAAGAATTTACAGACCAAAGTACCGATAAACCCTTTCTAAAACAATACAAGGACCTTATTTATTTCTACTAGTTTCTAGTCCAGTATCTCTAGTTCTCGTCTTGCTATTGTTCAGCTAAGGATACCCCCAAACCCCCTCAAGGCTTCAGTGTTACCAAAGTCATTCCCAGGGAGTCACTGTATTCAGTTCTCTCCAGCTTCTTCCTCACCAATCAAACCAGTGATAACATGTTTGCCTACTCAGATGACTGACATGTTTTCCTACTCAGATGACCAAGATGGCAGGCAGTATATATAGTTTGATGAACTTTGATTAGGAGGCAGTTAAGGAGAGCTTTAAAAAAAAAAAAAAAAAGTAAGGAGATTCCCCACGTCCAAGGTAAGAGAAACCCAAATAAGACGGTAGGCACTGAGAGAGGGCATGAGAGGACAGACAGACTGAAACCACAATCATACACAACTAGCCAATCTGATCACATGGAACACAGCCTGGTCTAACTCAAAGAAACTAAGCCATGCCATGTGGGGCCACCCAAGACAGACAGATCATGGTGGAGAGGTCTGACAGGATGTGCTCCACTGGAGAAGGGAATGGCAAACCAGTTCAGTATTCTTGCCTTGAGAACCGTATGAACTGTATGAAAAGGCAAAAAGAAGGGACACTAAAAGATGAACTCCCCAGGTTGGTAGGTGCCCAATATGGTACTGCAGATCAAAGGAGAAATAACTCCAGAAAGAATGAAGGGATGGAGCCAAAGCAAAAACAACACCCAATTGTGGATGTGACTAGTGATAGAAGCAAGGTCTGATGCTATAAAGAGCAATATTGCATAGGAACCTGGAATGTTAGTTACATGAATCAAGGCAAATTGGAAGTGGTCAAACAGGAGATGGCAAGAGTGAATGTCAACATTCTAGGAATCAGAAAACTAAAATGGACTGGAAAGGGTGAATTTAACTCAGATGACCATTATATCTACTACTGTGGGCAGGAATCCCTTAGAAGAAATGGAGTAACCATTATAGTCAACAAGAGAGTCTGAAATGCAGTACTTGGATGCAACCTCAAAACAACAGAATGATCTTTGTTCATTTCCAAGGCAGGCCATTCAATATCATGGTAATCCAAGTCTATGCCCTGACCAGTAATGCTGAAGAAGCTGAAGTTGAATGGTTCTATGAAGACCTACAAGACCTTTTAGAACTAACACCCAAAAGAGATGTCCTTTTCATTATAGGGAACTGGAATGCAAAGGTAGGAAGCCAAGAAACACCTGGAGTAACAGGCAAATTTGGCCTTGGAGTACAAAATGAAGCAGGGCAAAAGCTAATAGAGTTTTGCCAAGAGAACGCACTGGTCATAGCAAACACCCTCTTCCAACAACATAAGAGAAAACTCTACACATGGACATCACCAGATGGCCAATACCGAAATAAGATTGATTACATTCTTTGCAACCAAAGATGGAGAAGCTCTATACAGTCAGCAAAATAAGACCAGGAGCTGACTGTGGCTCAGATCATGAACTCCTTATTGTCAAATTTAGACTTAAATTGAAGAAAGTAGGGAAAACCACTAGACCATTCAGGTATGACCTAAATCAAATACCTTATGATTATACAGTGGAAGTGAGAAATAGATTTAAGGGACAAGATTTGTTAGACGGAGTGCCTGATGAACTATGGATGGAGGTTCATGACATTGTCCAGGAGATAGGGATCAAGACCATCCCCAAGAAAAAGGAATGCAAAAAGGCAAAATGCCTGTCTGAGGAGGCCTTACAAATAGCTATGAAAAGAAGTGAGAGCAAAGAAGAAAAGGAAAGATATAAGCATCTGAATGCAGAGTTCAAAAGAATAGCAAGGAGAGATAAGAAATCCTTCCTCAGTGATCAATGCAAAGAAATAGAGGGAAACAACACAATGGGAAAGACTAGAGTTCTCTTCTAGAAAATTAGAGATACCTAGGGAGCATTTCATGCAAAGATAGGCTCAATAAAGGACAGAAATGGTACGGACTTATCAGAAGTAGAAGATATTAAGAAGAGGTGGCAAGAATACACAGAAGAACTGTACAAAAACATCTTCCTGACCCAGATAATCACGATATGTGATCACTCACACTCACCTAGAGCCAGACATCCTGGAATGTGAAGTCAAGTGGCCCTTAGGAAGCATAACTACTAACAGCTAGTAGAGGTGATGGAATTCCAGTTGAGCTATTTAAAATCCTCGAAGATGATGCTGTAAAAGTGCTGCATGCAATTTGTTGGCAAATTTGGAAAACTCAGCAGGGGCCACGGGACTGGAAAAGGTAGTTTTCATTCCAATCGCAAAGGAAGACAATGCCTAGGAATGCTAAAACTACCACACTCATCTCACACGTGAGTAAAGTAATGCTCAAAATTCTCCAAGCCAGGCTTCAGCAATATGTGAACTGTGAACTTCCAGATGTTCAAGCTAGTTTAGAAAAGGCAGAAGAGCCAGAAATCCAATTGCCAACATTTCCTAGTTCATCAAAAAAGCAAGAGAGATCCAGGAAAACATCTATTTCTGCTTTATTGACTATGCTAAAGCCTTTGACTGTGTGGATCACAATAAACTGTGGAAAATTCTGAGAGAGATGGGAATACCACACCACCTGACCTGCCTTTTGAGAAACATATATGCAGGTCAGGAAGCAACAGTTAGAACTGGACGTGGTCAACAGACTGATTCCAAATAGGGAGAGGAGTACGTCAAGGCTGGATGTTGTCACCCTGCTTATTTAACTTATATGCAGAGTACATCATGAGAAACAGTGGGCTGGAGGAAGCACAAGGTGTAATCAAGTTTGCCGAGAGAAATATCAATAACCTTAGATATGCAGATGACACCACCCTTACGGCAGAAAGAGAAGAAGAACTAAAGAGCCTCTTGATGAAAGTGAAAGAGAAGAATGAAAAAGTTTGCTTTAAGCTCAACACTCAGAAAAATAACATCATAGCATCTGGTCCCATCACTTCATGGCAAATAGATGGGGAAACAGTGGAAACAGTGGCAGACTTTATTTTTGGGGGGGATCCAAAATCACTGCAGATGGTGATTGCAGCCATGATATCAAGAGACACTTACTCCTTGGAAGGAAAGTTATGACCAACCTAGACCGCATATTAAAAAGCCGAAACATTATTTGTCAACAAAGGTCCATCTAGTCAAGGCTATGGTTTATCCAGTAGTCATGTATAGATGTGATAGTTGGACTATATAGAAAGCTGAGCACTGAAGAATTGATGCTTTTGAACTATGGTGTTGGAGAAGACTCTTGAGAGTCCTTTCAACTGCAAGGAGATCCAGCCAGTCCATCCTAAAGGAGATCAGGCCTGGGTGTTCATTGGAAGGACTGATGTTGAAGTGAAACTCCAATACTTTGGCCACCTGAAGCAAAGAGCTGACTCATTTGAAAAGACCCTGATGCTGGGAAAGATTGAGAGTAGGAGGAGAAGGGACAACAGAAGATGAGATGGTTGGATGGCATTACCTACTCAGTGGACATGGGTTTGGGTGAACTCCGTGTTGGTGATGGACAGGGAGGCCTGAAGTGCTATGGTTCATGGGGTCACAAAGATTCAGACATGACTGAGCAACTGAACTGAACTGAGGGAGAACATCTATCTGGAAATAAGCACAGAAACTCTAGAGAGAAACTGATTTAAAAGAACAGTAATTTTGATGAGATGCCTAAATTTGAGAAGGAGTATGATCAAGAACATATGAATTTGGCCACAAATAGCACAATAGGTGGAAGCATACTGCAGAAGCAAGGAAATTGCAGTTAGAGGTATAACTGTCCAAGTCAAAGTGTTAGTTGTTTAGTCGTGTCTGACTCTTTGTGACCCCATGGGCTATATCCTCAGTCTAAGGGATTTCCCAGGCAAGAACACTGAAGTGGGTTGCCATTCCCTTCCCCAGGATATCTCCGCAGTCCAGGGATTTAACCGGGGTCTCCTGCATTGGACATGACTGAAGCAACTTAGCAGCAGCAGCAGTCTGTGTTTGAAGGTGGATTCTTTATCATCTGAGCCAACAGAGAAACCCAATAACTGCCCAAAGCCAGTTCTGAATTTCTTTGGAGCAAAATACCCTGTACATGTCTTAGATGGAATTATAAGACAAAACTTTACCGAACCCCTTGTTGTTCAAACTCAGGGATCTCCAGTTGCTCTAAATAGGTTGGATATAATTGGACTAGCTCAAATGGATTCAAGCAAACTTACATACTGCCTACCATCATCCTCATTGATCGTCATCTTGGTACTGCATCAAATCAGAAACTAGCCAACAGTAACCAAGCAGCTGGTGAATACTATACAACCTATCACTTATAGTCTACTTGCATCTTTGGTGATCCTCACAAGGGTATTTGGAGAGAGGTCTGGAAACCTGTATTGCAACTCCAAGAAAACTAACTGATATTTAGTGTGTGAGAAAAATCAAACTAAAGACAACAACCTACATTTTTCTTGATGAAGCATATGGAATGCCTGATATGAGCTTTTACCCCATATAAGATTATGTATTGTTAGGATCTGATAGGCAAGCCCTAGTGTAGGATCCAACTTGGCCAAAAAAGTAAGACTGCTTCCTGAAGACTGCCTGAAACATTTTATTCATATAAATACTAGTCCACTAGAATAAAACCCACAATATTCTTCAGATTATGGATGTATATAATGACACATGCAAGGAAGAAAATCTTAATGGAAACTAATGGAAGAGAACTTGAGGGAGAAAGAAGATAAAACTATTGTTTTTGTTGAAACCAAAGGTGTGATGAGCTTATCTGACAAATGGGAGGAGAGTGGCCTGTCTTGAGTACTCATGATGAAAAGACTTCCAATGAATATAACTGGGTCCCAAATTTTCAAACATGGAGAAGTTCCTATTCTGATTGGTCCAGATAGGATTTTCAGAGGATTGGATCTGGAAGATGTAAAAGTTTTCATCAATAATGACTACCTAACTCCTCGGAGGGTTATATTCCTCTAACTGGAAGAGTGACTCGGTATTAAAACACTTTCTTCACAGCTAATCATAGAAAGGAACTAAGCTACCTAATATCTGCTTCATGAAGTCAGACCTGCAAATGATCCCAAGTTGCTTCAGTTGATCAAAGACAGAGGTTAAGGTCATTCTAAGGACAGAGGAATGGGCCCAATGGCAAAATGGAATATTTCAAACATGCACATTATAACCAATAGGCATATGTTACTAACTATGGCTGCACCTTGATTGGTATCTAGTGACAGTAGAATTGTTACAATAAGGCTTTGAAAGTATATGTAAATGTCTGTTGTTCATAACTGCTCTTTATATTGGATATTGTCATATAAAATATTTATTTTTTAAAAGCAGAAATGACTGCAACATAGCAGTATTTTAATTCACTTTTTTGCTATTTAAGTGGGAAATATCTCTACATTCCTGAATCACATTTAGTGGGTTTCTTGTACTAGAAAATACAGGTTGTATTTCTACAAAAGTTAGTGTATAGTATTTTAAAATACAAAAATTCAATGCAATACCAAATTTAAAAAATTGAAGACTGAATTGAGTGTGATATATATATATATATATATAATAAAATGTAATGTAAAAATGTATTTAACTTTAAATTACCTACATTTAAACCATAAAATAAACATTCAACTAAATAAGAATATTCAAAATACTCAAAAACACTCAGAAATAAAACAACTGTAGTGATAAAACTGGTGCTGAGCATTAAACTTGATTGCTTTTTAAAAAAAAAAAATTAAAGGATTCAGTGCTTAACCATTTCAATTAAAAAGATAGATATTACTATTATAAAATAAAATGTAGTCTTGATAATATAAATAACAAAAAAAAATAAGTATTACCAATCAAGTTTCAGGACTCAGCAGTAAGGTGTAGTAAGTATGCTATCTACATCATCTTATAAGCAGAAATTTACTGGATGTCATCTAAAGTTGAAACAGGTACTAAAAAGAGCACAATGAATCCAAGATCTCAAATTTTTTCAGGATCTTTTTTTTTCTCCATACATAGTAGAGCTTCTTCAGAATCTAATACATATTGTGAGTGAGCAAGTGAGTAACAGTCGCTCAGTCGTGTCCAACTCTGTGACCCCAAGGGCTATCCAGTCCACAGAATTCTCCAGGCCAGAATACTGGAGTGGATAGTGTTTCCCTTCTCTAGGAGACCTTCCCAACCCAGGAATAGAGCTGGGGTCTCCCACACTGCAGGCAGATTCTTTACCAGCTGAACCACCAGGAAAGCCCCAATACATATTATATTGAAGCAAAACTAAATGTAATACTTTTCTTAATATTGCAATTAAATAATTATTAACTAAAATACATCTATTCACCTCCATTCATCCAGCTCTGTCTTCCAACAGTATATATGCATTGAGAAACTATTAAAATAATATTTACAAGATATTAATGTTGGTTATTGGGAAGGTAGGATTTGGGTTAACTTTTAACAATTTTAATCTTATACCTCTCTGTATTGATTCAAATTATTATACAATTGACTCTTGAATAAGCTGGGGATTACAGACGCCAACCCTCTGAGCAGTTCAAAGTTTGTGTACAACTTGTAGTCAGCCCTTCACATGTATGGTTCCTTTGTATCTGAGGTTTCTCTGCATCCATGGGTCTGTGTTCTTAGTTTAAACAAACTGGAATCTTGTAATATTGTAGTATTTACTATTGAAAAAATAGCCATGTACAAGTGTACCCACCCAGTTCAAACCCATGTTGTTCAATGTCAATTGTAAGAATCTTTCAGAAGGTATTTTTGCAACACTGGTTTCCATGAGAAGAGGAACTGGGTGACTGGAGAACATGGATACAAGGAGACTATTCACAATCTACCCCTTCATAATGTTAGATTTGCATCTTTAGAATATCTTAGTAATTGATAAAAACAAATTAAGTTAATCTTATTTTAGTGATTTTATCAAATTTACACAGACAGAGGATTTAAAAAGTTAAACATAAAGCCCTCAGCAAAACTTATGATAACATAAATCCTCAAGACCGAGAAACGTGTAGAGAGTTTGTTTTTGTGTTTTTCTTTTATTTTTTTTAATTTTTATTTTTACTTTGTTTTACTTTACAATACTGTACTGGTTTTGCCTTACATTGACATGAATCCACCACGGGTGTACATGTGTTCCCAAACATGAACCCCCCTCCCACCTCCCTCCCCATAACATCTCTCTGGGTCATCCCCATGCACCAGCCCCAAGCATGCTGTATCCTGCGTCAGACATAGGCTGACAATTCGATTCTTACATGATAGTATACATGTTACAATGCCATTCTCCCAAATCAACCCAATTTCCGAAGAATATTATATAGTTATCCATCTCCAACCACTTTGAAGATTATGCTCTGATTTCCCTTTTACTCAGGAGTCAAAGAAGCTTCCAGTTCAAAATATAATGGTTTTGTAGCATGAAGATGCTGTAAATTGTTTAAAGAACTATGTAAAAGTTTTATTCTTAGAAGAAATATAATTGAGTCTGCCTGTTAAAGGGATACTTGTTGTGGGCAACACAGAGTTAGAAGGTGATGACAGAAGTGAGTCAGCTGAACACAGAATAAAGAAGTATTAAAAGAAAAGCAACTATATAAGATATTCATGTTCACTATAAAAAAATTAAACATATTCCCACAAGACTCATTCAGTTCAGTTCAGTTCAGTTGCTCAGTCGTGTCTGACTCTTTGCAACCCCATGAACCGCAGCATGCCAGGCCTTCCTGTCCATCACCAACTCCCAGAGTCCACCCAAACCCATGTCCATCGAGTTGGTGATGCCATACAACCATCTCATCCTCTGTTGTCCCCTTCTCCTCCTGCCCTCAATCTTTCCCAACATCAGGGTTTTTTCAAATGAGTCCGTTCTTCACATCAGGTGGCCAAAGTATTGGAGTTTCAACTTCAACATCAGTCCTTCCAATGAACACCCAGGGCTGATCTCCTTTAGGATGGACTGGTTGGATCTCCTTGCAGTCCAAGGGACTCTCAAGTCTTCTCCAACACCACAGTTCAAAAGCATCAATTCTTCGGCACTCAGCTTTCTTCACAGACCAACTTTCACATCCATACATGACCACTGGAAAAACCATAGCCTTGACTAGATGGACCTTTGTTGGCAAAGTAATGTCTCTGCTTTTTAATATGCTATCTAGGTTGGTCATAACTTTCCCTCCTAGGAGTAAGCATCTTTTAATGTCATAGCTGCAATCACTATCTGCAGTGATTTTGCAGCCCAGAAAAATAAAGTCAGGCACTGTTTCCATGGTTTCCCCATCTATTTGCCATGAAGTGATGGGACTGGATGCCATGATCTTAGTTTTCTGAATGTTGAGCTTTAAGCCAACTTTTTCACTCTTCTCTTTCACTCTCATCAAGAGGCTCTTTAGTTCTTCACTTTTTGTCATAAGGGTGGCATCATCTGCATATCTGAGGTTATTAATATTTCTCCCACCAATCTTGATTCCAGCTTTACTCATAAAATAACCATGGCTTGAAGTACCAAATTGACACATAACTGAGATCTAAGGAGGATAACTCTCTAAGTTTGAATCTTGAATTTTAAGAAAATAATATGTAAGTAAAATAGTTTATATATCTCAGAATAGCTTTATACACTATGTTTTATATAAAATTTCAAAAAAATGCTACAATTACAAGCCCATTAGCAGATTTATAATATCTAGTTCAGTCATGAACCATGGCAATAAATCCTAAATTAGAAATAGTTTTGACTTATAAATATTTCATGTGCACTTTAAGGATAAAAGTGACATATTCATACATTAGTATTTTTTGGACACAAGCCATTTTGATTGAGTTGATAAGCCCTACTCTCTCATTTCAGTTCAAAGTTCTGATTTATGAATCCTAACTGGTTCCTTCATCTATTGCTAGTTCAGTCTTTTGAAGTTCAAATTTTATTATGAGCTAAATAAGAGGTTAATGCAATATTTTCCCTATCTTTTTTCTGAAGAAAAAAAAAATCCTCTCTACTTCTTTTGCTCGGGTGCCAAGAGTAAGCAGTCCTGTTCAGTAAGATTTTCATTAAAAAGCACCAATAGATTATTTTTCTCCATAGAACCCAGCAGGATAAAGGGCGGGGGGGGGGGGCGCTTCCCATTATTGGAAAGATATTTCTACAGAAGAAAAACAAAATAAAGGCAGAATCTGTATTTATGCATTGTACGCATTGTCTGGTGCTTATAATTTAGTCAGGTGTCTCAGGCGGTAAAGAGTCTTGCTACAATGCGGTAGACCTGGGTTGGGAAGATCCCCTGGAGAAGGAAATGGCAACCCAGTCCAGTACTCTTGCCTGGAAAATCCCATGGACAGAGGAGCCTGGCAGGCTACAGTCCACGGGGTCGCAAAGAGTTGGACAAGACTGAGCATTTTCACTTTCTAATGTTTGTAATGGAGTTAAGAAGGAAACATGTTTCTGGCAGTTTCAACAAGCACTATAAAGAAGCCAGCACAATTTCTAAAAATGATTTAACACGACTCATGTTTAAGTTCTAATTCAGCAACATTTCCCTCCCTCAGCAATTCCTGTTCCACGAGCTTCAGTAATTAATGTCATGTCTAAATTAGAAAATATCAGTGTTCTAAACATGGAAAAATGTGATCTCTTTCAGTAACATTTTAATAAAAGAAGTCATAGATTAAAACCTTACCACTACTAGACATTGTACTAGAAAGGAAAAAAAATATACAATTTCATGAGAAATGATCTAAGAATAAATTTTTGCATTATAACTCTATTGTAACATAATAATAAACTAAAATAATTCAATCTCCCTAATCATTAATATTTTTAATGATTCCTTCCTGAAAAATAATGAGAGAAAAACATTTTTAAAAACTTAGTAAAATCATCCCCATTCTGGTTGAAATCTCAAAGTAGGTTGAATTTTGAAGACACAATTTTCTCTTTAAAAATAAAAAAAAGTCAGTCAGTCAGTCAATTCAGTCCCTCAGTCCTATCCGACTCTGCGACCCCCAGAATCTCAGCACGCCAGGCCTCCCTGTCCATCTCCATCTCCTGGAGTTCACTCAGACTCGTGTCCATCGAGTCAGTGATGCCATCCAGCCATCTCATCCTCTGTCGTCCCCTTCTCCTCCTGCACCCAATCCCTCCCAGCGTCAGAGTCTTTTCCAAGGAGTCAACTCTTCGCATGAGGTGGCCAAAGTACTGGAGTTTCAGCTTTAGCATCATTCCTTCCAAAGAAATCCCAGGGCTGATCTCCTTCAGAATGGACTGGTTGGATCTCTTTGTAGTCCAAGGGACTCTCAAGAGTCTTCTCCAACACTGCAGTTCAAAAGTATCAATTCTTCGACACTCAGCTTTCTTCACAGTCCAACTCTCACATCCATACATGACTACTGGAAAAACCATAGTCTTGACTAGATGAACTTTATATAATTTGAATTTTTCTAGCAAGAAATTCTCTAAGTAATTGTGAAATAATTTAGCTATTTATTTCTAGCACGCTCACCACCTTTCAGTCTTCTCTAAAATGGTTTGTAAAATTGGGATACAAATCTCCAAGGGTAGGCTCACGTAAGATTCCAAGAGATTAACTCCTTTGAACAAACAAGAAACCAAACCAAAATAACTAAGATTCTCTTAAAATGGAATCTAAATATATGTGATATTTCTTCATTATCTCAATGTAAAACAATAGATATCTCATGTTAATATTACTTTGACAACAAATTCCAGGATATCTGAAATTATCCTTAAGAGAGTAGATAGCAGATGCTAACAACTTAAACTAAAAACCATTAAATAAATTCATACCAAAAATAGTACTATTGAGCAAGCATAAGCTTTTTTCTTCAATTAATTTAAAAGCTTATGCAAATACCCATATTTCATGGATTTCAGAAAATAGTTCAGAGCAAATTTACCTTCCAAAAAATGGAATTAATATTTTACAGAAACTTATAATATAAATGAAAGGGGAAAAATGCTCAAATTATTATTTTCATTTCCTCAATAAAACTCAAAATTCACAGGTATTAGAATGTGAGTCACTGTTAAAAATTGATTATTTTCTTTAAAAACAAAAATATAATGCTTTCCCAGGAAACATATTTAAAACATTTTTCTATATTTTAATTTTCAATTTTTTTTGCAACTAGAGACTACTCATTTCTCACGAGATCAAACTAAGCTAGTTTTCATATGAATCAGAAATATTCAAAATTGCTTTTTAATTGCATTTAATGCTCTTAGTTATCTGAAATTAATATGCCTTTTAAGTATATTTTTATTTGTAATGTTCTTCAAGCATTAAACTTTAAAATAGCAATGTTTATAAAGAAACAACATTTTCCAAAAATGCTGGACAACTTTGTATGTATATTCTTTTTTTTTTTTTCTGTTTTGTTTTATTTTATTTTTTTTATTTTATGTATATTCTAAAGTGCCATGGGTCAAGAGTCATCAGAGGTGTCTCCATTTTTCCATTAAACAAAACTTTTATGTTTTGCAAGATTTTTAAAATTTTATTAATGGAAAACAAATATATGAATATAAAATCTCCTTGAATGTGTTGCTCGTTTTGATTAAAACAAAAAAATAATTTTAAAAGTCAATTTAATGAAGTTAATTTAGTTATTCTTAAACTTCACCTCCTAATCTTTATAAGTCAGTCAATGACTGACTTGCACTTTTTACTTTGAAGTGGTTGCTGATTGTCCCCAGTTTTGATTTTGAGCATAGACTCTGGGGTCAGACCATCTGGGTTTAAATCCTAGCTTTGCCACTTGCTGGCTCTGTCATCCTGGTCAAGTTACTACCTTCCATACTATGCCTCTCTCTCTTCATCTATAAAATGGTGGTGACAATAAGAGAGCTTACTTCACAAAGTTGTCAAAGGAAATGATACACAGTGAACAGTGCCTAGTTCATGGTAAGCTCTACATAAGTGTTTAATTTTATTATTTCATTTTTATATATTATTGATTATGAAATTATCATCAACACTGAGAAGGATTTTTGATAAACTAGTTTCCATTATTCAAATGAATGGTGTGCTTTATTATTATCACTTGAGAAATTATGCATTTATCTCATACCACCACTAATTAAAAAAATATTTTAGATTTTCTACTTTGGAGTTACCTTTGGAGTCATTCCAAATACAAGTAAGAAAATTATATCATTACTGCTAGTGTTGCAAACAGTATCTTCTAAACTGCTCATCCAATGTAGTTATCAGACATGAACTTAAAATATTAATGTTAAAAACAATAACAAAATTCAAGTTTTCTGAATATTTTATATGCCAAGTATGTTCCAGTTATAGTTTCATTTGATTAATTTTGACCAATTTGAAAAAAAAAAAAAAGTTTCATCCTCAATGAATACAGGAGCACATCATTATGGACATTCTGAAAAATGTCCAAAATGGACATTCTGAAAGCTTTGAAGGTGATTTCAACATAAAAAGCCACAAAAGGTTTTGCATTATGATACAACTCATGTCGAGATGACCACTGGGGCTAAGAAAGGCATAACTCTCTGGATGGCACATATTATCATATTTTGGTTAAAATAGATTGTCACATGATTTCAAAGTCATCAGTCATTAAGTATTTTTAATTAACAAGAAATTCCTAACTAGCAATGAATAAAACACAAAAATAACCCACACTTAGTTTAGGCTACACTTATCTTCTTATTTAATTGCTTCAGGGGTTTAGAAAAGCATGAGGGAATATGTGGCAATAAGATATGCTTTGGTTGTAATGACTCTCAGTGGACTATAATAATCCGCTCTCTTAAATCTTTGGTTAAGTCTCCCAAAGTAAAAAATTTAAGCCTCTGTTACCCATTGGTTAAATGGAGGTGATACTCACCAAAAATAATGAATATAAAACATAGTATGCCCTGCCTAGTACATCATAATATATAATAAATGCTATTGATAAATGTTGGCTATTAATGGTCATAAAATTTGCATCTGAAAAAAATATCAAAAAACAAAGATGTAAGATTTTGTTGTTGTTGTTGTTGTCTTACTGCATTCAAGACCTTCTTGGTCTTTATTCATTATTCCAAGTGGAAAACTGAGGCAATGTAGTTTTGTCAAAAGAAAAAAATATCATCTTTGTGTACAAATGCTACTGTCATTGCTATCAAGGCAAAACCTGATGAGGAAAAATCAGTTGTTGCAAAGAAGACGGCAGTGGTGAGAAAAAGAAATCTCAAGATTTGTATATAGAAATAAACAATATAAAGTTATACGAATGGCTTGAAGTAACATTTTCTGCCCTCACTAATGTCTCCTTGTATGTATGACTGCTGTTATTTATTCTTTGGTCACTTAAACAAGATCAAAAGTCATTCACATGTAGTATAGTGGCAGCTGCTAGACAGTCTCATTTTTGTGCTTGAAAATGAAAATATCTGAAAACACAGTAAAAACAGTCTGCAATACTAAAGTAAAATTACAATGCTAGGTTATCACAATAGAGAAAACAATAGCTTATAAAAAAAGATTTGTGGCCATGGCATAAAACTTACCAAATGCCACAATGGTTCTCTGATAGCTACATAAGCCAAACTTAATGGATATTATAGCATCTTAGTAACTCTAGCAGCAGCAAAAGTTCATTATAAGAATAAAGGTGCTAAAACAACTAAAGTGACCAGTTTTTTCTATCTCTCTGGGCAAATATTAGAATAATATGCTCCAACCAGAGATCATGTATTGCCTAATTAAATAGTTGATCTGAAGAGAGGGTAATTTTTACCAGTTGAAGGATGGTATAGTATTAAACCAATGCAATTACTGCACTCTTGTGATGCTGTGAAATGATAGGTGGTCTTTCCACAGTGCAAGTTGGACATTCCAGTATGCAGTGAATGCCCAACAATTAGTCAAAGCACAAATGAGCTGTGCTGATATGAATCATCTTTAAATAGACACCAAGGTAGATTTCAAGGTTATCAAAACCAATAAATCCAACACTTCAAATAGATCCTCTAGTGTTGCCTCATGACAGGCTCACAGGTAGAAGGAAAAATACATCCTCAGGTCTAACTTCAATCTTTTGTAACTGATAAAACAGATATTTGGGGTTATGTGAGCACTAAGGACACCATAAGTGAAAACCAAGTCATACATTTTCTAACTGAAGTGCAGTTTTGTTCTGGCTGCTAAATCTGAAACTACTTACACAAAATTTATGATATTGGATCTTTGTGACCTGCAGTCTCTGTGCTTGCATCCATAACAATAGCACTGATGCTCTAGGAAATTAAGAGGTTGGTACCTCAGCAATAGAGCATAACCCCATACTTTCTGTTTCATCTCTGAACTCAGGCAAACAATAAATAGTTCTCTAGTTCACAGACAAGAACATTTATAGAACTGCTAAACAATGTGACAAATTGGACCTTTCTTCGTATTTTCATTCTCTGAAGTATTGGATTTTGAAGTATTTGACCCAGAGGAGTTAAATCAATTTAAACCCTTCAGATTTCCCCCCTCTTACTTGCCAACACAGACATAAGTTTCACAAATCTTTATGTAAATTTGAAAAATTTTACATACCTTGGAAACATTTTGAAAAATTAGGGTTAGGAGTTGGAAAATAGACCAATTAACTCAATTGCTGTCACTTCAATTAGATGCTAATATATTTCAGAACTTAGTAATAGTGGGGCTTCCTAGATGGTGCTAGTGGTAAAGAATCCACTGCCAATGAAGGAGACAAAAGAGACACTGGTTCGATCCCTGGGTTGGGAAGATCCTTTGGAGAAGGAAATGGCATCCCACTCCACCATTCTTGCCTAGAGAATCTCATGGACAGAGAAGCCTGATGGGCTACAGTCCATAGGGTCATGAGAAATGTCAATAACCTCAGATACGCAGATGACACCACCCTTATGGCAGAAAGCGAAGAGGAACTAAAGAGCTTCTTGATGAAAGTGAAAGAGGAGAGTCAAAAAGCTGGCTTAAAACTCAACATTCAAAAAACTAAGATCATGGCATCCAGTCCCATCACTTCACAGCAAATAGATGTGGAAATAGTGACAAACTTTATTTTCTTGGGATCCAAAATCACTGCAGATGGTGACTGCAGCCACAAAATTAAGAGACACTTGCTCCTTGGAAGAAAAACTATGACCAACCTAGACAGGATATTAAAAAGCAGAGACATTACTTTGCTGACAAAGGTCCCTAATAGTTAAAGCTATGGTTTTTCTTGTAGTCATGTATAGATGTGAGAGTTGAACCATAAAGAAAGCTGAGTGCAGAAGAATTGGTGCTTTTGAACTGTGGTGTTGGAGAAGACTCTTGAGAGTCCCTTGGACTTCAAGGAGATGAAACCATTCAATCCTGAAGGAGATCAGTCCTGAATATTCATTGGAAGCACTGAAGCTGAAACTGAAGCTCCAATAATTTGGCCACCTGATGCGAAGAACCGACTCATTTGAAAAGACCCTGATGCTGGGAAGGATTGAGGGCAGGAGTAGAAGGGGGCAACAGTCAATGAGATGGTTGGATGGCATCACTGACTCAATGGACATGAGTTTGAGCAAGCTCCAGGATTTGGTGATGGACAGGGAAGCCTGGCGTGCTGCAGTCCATGGGGTCACAAAGAGTCAGACGCGACTGAGTGACTGAACTGATGGTACATGGTACATGAAAATGATGCCTTTCATTTAAATTTGAAACCAGGTTTTCTTGCTAGATTGGTGCCTGAATGTGCATAGGTACAAGTGCCTGGCACTTTAAAGAACCACCTCTCATCTCCTGGTTAGAACCGTTTGTTCAGAAAATGTTGCCTCTATGTTATAAGCACTAAAATAGAGACAATAAATTCACATGCTCTAAACATGACCAATAACCACAACAAATGCTTGAGAATTTTCCAGAAACAGTACCTTGAACATATGGTATTCAGGTTTCTATGTAGGAACCTGAGTCCTCATCTTAGTTCTATCCCCTCACTCTGAACTTCATTTTGTTTTTTCAATCTATAAAGTCAGGTAGCTTAGACCAGATGGTCTCCAAATGTCATTCCAACTCTTTCTGAAACACACAAGTACAGGAAAAGGCAGTTTTGAATTGTGTTGGTGGGGAGAGTTCTCGTTTCACATGATCTGGATGCTGTTCTTAGGACTTGTAGTAGCCAGTTTTATGACTTTGAACAAATTTCTTAACATTTCTAAATTTCAGTGTTCTCATCTGTAAAGTAGGGATACCATCAACTGTATCCATATGGAGTGCTCATTTGGGTGAACAAAATTGTTAAAATAATATGCTAAAACATAAAAAAAAAATGTTAAGATGCCACCATAATGAACTGGAAAGGATTATGTTTATTGTGTTAGGATTGACTGACTGTCAGAATTTATTCTAGCATTTGAATTTTCTGAGAAATGAAAATGTGAAACACAGGAACAAAGTTTCTATTTGTAATCTTTGTGTTTCTGGACATTTAAGACTTAACCCTAGTTTATAATTCTAACTTAAAAGATTTCCAAGATTTTTAAGAATTTCTATAAATTTACATTTTAATGATGGGAAATTATAATTTAAATTCATAAAAAGTTAGCCTGAATTCATGAAATATATATACATTCAAAAGGATATATACTTTCAAATTAACTTGAGTGTTGACAAATAGTTGATTTAAAATATGGACCTGTATGCTCTATGATGCTTTGCATGTAATCTTGATTACACCCTTTTCGCTTTCTTATTGTAAGTTTCAAATTCCACTGAGTTTATATCACGAACTTTGATGGATGAGCCAGACTGCTGTGTCTGTCTGGGCAGGTGTGAGATAAATTGCTGGGCAGGCTATGATCTTTGGGCAAATTACTCTCCTTGACTACAATATATATCGATGAGATGTGTCAGTGTTCATATACACACTTGTCAGTTGCTTTACCCAGGTGATGAAAATACAAGTTAAGGGATCATCAGAATGAAGAGGGAGAAATTCACTATGTCATAGGAAATTAGTAAAAGAACCATCATCTTAAACTAGGAATATAATGAGGTAGAACCTTTGGTAGGTCTTGATAGGGAAAAAAATTCAAACCATTTAGTCAGTATAAGTAATTCTACTTTTTCATATCCATTCAAATTTAGTTTTACCTAATACAAATGAAAGTGAACATGACAATAATTTAGGATGTTTTAAGTGGGAAGGAGCAGGTAAAAGGTTTATAATTTTAATTCAATAAACTTTGACCATTCATTCAAACTAAAAACTGTTTTATTGCTTTGTGTTTAAAACAAAGAAAAATCATTGATTCATTAGCTCTATTAATGAGATCTTTAGAAAAAATTAATATTTTATTCAGAATCCTTTCAACAGATGTATCATCTATGCCTTAGGAGTAAGGCACTGCCCCAGGCTCTGAGGATTAATGCATAAGATTTAAAAAAAGGGTCTTCATTAATGAAGCTTGCTTTGTATAAAATAGTTCATGCTTGATGAAAGCATGAATTAATCTTGGATTCAAGATGTAGACTATCAGACATGCCATACACAAAATTTATCTATATCAAAGAAAAAGCAAATTTCATGAAGAAGCCAGATGATTCCCAATAATTTTGTGTTTTACCACACTAACTCCTAACAGATACCATGGTATTCCCTAAAACTTAAAAGAAATTCCTGATTCTAACATTGCTCAAAAAGTAGCAGAAGATATGTATGCCTATTACCATGCTTGGTAATCTGTGCTTCTATCATTTAGATAGATAGATAATATTAAAATTCTGTTTTATTCTGATCATTATGCAAATTTCTTATATTACAAATATTATAGAAAACTATGTTACTTGGCATTATTTGTCTTGGTGATAATCAAGAATAATATAACTGTTCCCATTATGCAAATGACCCCAAAATGAAGACACAAAACATTTTGAAAGATTTTCAAAAGGTCTTATATAGTATCATGATAATATTTTTAGTCACTACAAGATTAATATTGTATGTTGTCTTGATCCAGGTAGACCCTACTCATAGTCCTAATTTGTGTTTGGCAGTACCCAGCTGGAAAGGGAATTTAGTTTCCTTGGAAACATGTTGACTTACAGAGAATTAAAAGACAAGGAACCCACAAGCTAAATATAGAAATCTAGCTTCTATTTGGTTAGATATTTGGGTGAGATACAGTAATGTCAAGATCAAACTAAATTTTATGGACTAATGAATTCAGACTTCCCTGGTAGCTCAGTTGCAAGGAATCCATGTGCCAATGCAGGAGACATGGGTTGGATCCCTGACCTGGGAAGAATCTACATGCCACAGAGCCACTAAGCCTCTGCTCCACAACTATTAAGACTATGCTCCAGAGCCCAAAAGGCACAACTAATGAGCCCATGTGCTATAAGTATTGAGACTTGTGGACCATAGAGCCCATTATCCACAACAAGAGAAACCACTGTGGTGAGAAGCTGTGCACTGCAGCTGGAGTAGCCCCGCTATTGCAACTAGAGAAAAGCCTGCACAGCAATGAAGATCCAGCAGAGTCTAAAAAACGATTAACATTTTTAACAGTTTACAATGAATTCTTTTCTATTTTTAAATGTCTTAAGCTTCTAAGCAAGACTTTATTAACTGAATAAATTGAAGAGTTAATTTAATCAGTTCAATTGTACACAATTGAATGTCTGCTATTATATTAATTACAACATATTGAACTTATCAGTGAGATCTACTGATGTCTATACAATTTTCTATATAGTGATTCAACATTCCAATAGCTACAAAAATAAACAATGGCAAATCAGAGAAATCTGAGAAAGTGTAAAACAGATTACCTGTTGTTAATAATCAAGAATTGATACTTTATTAAGTATACTTGTACCATGTGTAAGGGATAAGATGGTCTGGTTTTAAAAATCTAAACAAAACACTAAATTTTCATCAAACTGCTATTATATCTGATAACTCATAAAGAAAAGTCACATACTTACTGAGAAATATTAATTCTTCCATTGGCTTTTCTTTTCATGGTCAAACTTTGGGGGAATAAAAATATTAAAGTCTCTATAAGTGCATGCATGCTAAGTCGCTTCAGTCATGTTCAACTGTTTGCAGCCCTATCGACTGTACCCAGCCATGCTCCTCTGTTCACGGGATTCTTCAGGTAAGAATACTGGAGTGGGTTGCCATGCCCTTCTCTAGGGTATCATCCCGACCCAGGGATTGAAACAGCATCTCTTACGTCTCCTGCATTGGCAGGCAAGTTCTTTACTACTAGTGCCACCTGGGAAGCTATAAACTAATATTTATTGTTTATTATGTGTGGGGCATATGATCTTCAAAACAACCATAGTTGTTAGATATTATTATCATCAATTTACAGATAAAGCAACAAGGAATTTGAGAGTTTAACTAAGTTTCTCTAACTGGCACAATTACTTAATAATGGACCTAGAATTAAAAATCAATCTGCATCCAGAGCATTATCATCCACACTCTTCAGCCTTAGCTTTGTAAATCTAGACTGTAGCCAATAAAATGTGTGTGTGTGTGTGTGTGTGTATTGGGTGTGGAGGAATAGAATCTGTTTAAAGCACATGCCTGCATGCTCAGACATGTCAAACTCTTTGTGACCCTATGGTCGGTCCACCAGGCTCCTCTGTCACTGGAATTTTTCAGGCAAGAATACTGGAATAGGTTGCCATTTCCTCCTCCAGGAAACTGACCCAGAGATTGAACCCGCATCTTCTGCATTGGCTGGTGGATTCTTTATCAGTGAGCCACCAAAGAAGCCCTTAAACAGAATAAGGAAAATGATAATCTCTTTGAAAAATAGTTAGTGTAAGATATTCTTAGGAATATCACTTTGGCAATTTTGAAGTTAAAAGAAGGCAGAAATGTAACTCTACTTAAAAAAAATGATATGTTTAATTCAAATTACAGTGAATTTTCAAAATCACACATTCATACATTTTCTAATGTCTATATTCTATTTTTGTATACTAGAAATGATATATATCTAAATGAATTATGAAATCATAAGAAACATTTCTGAGTTTAGAAAACTCTTTTGCAAAGAAAAGGCAAAACTATCATACTCAGCTACTATACTGTTGCATATTTTACCTATTAATCTCCAACACTTTCTAGTTTTTCTCAGTACCAACTACCACAATCTCTACTTGAACAGAAGAAAGCAAGATAAGGGAGTACCAGAGTTTCAATCTAAAATGTTATATATAATTCTTAAGGACTAGTAAGTAAGCTTATCAGATTGTTTCCCCTCAAATCAATATATTTTTTTTCCTTTAGAGTAATTAGCTGCATTTTCAGAAGTCCTATGAAAATCTGAAGAGACGCATTAAGGGTCCTCTTATTAAGTCACATAACCTACAGCAACTGATGCATTTGGATTATATAATCTATAGCAACAGCAGCAAGTATGGAATGCATATATGAAAAACATCTCTGAGGTTACCATGACACGATAAAAGTTAATTTCTTTCAACTGAGCAGTCCAACTGCATAGAGTAATTTTGAAATCCAGAATCCTGAAATGTTTATAATTAATCACTTGGCTCCAAAGAATCACAAATTTTATCCTTGAGTAATAAGAGAAAAATTATGTATGTAACATATAAATATACAAATCATATTGTCTCTTTCAAATAAAAACATATATACTTTTAAAAATTATGATTGTTTTCCTCCTCAATACTTATTGAATTCTCTGGCAGAGATTTGAACCTGGCAACACTGTTAAAGAGGAAAATTCTAAAGTGCTAATTACAATAAGTAAATGAATATTCCTTTCTGACATCACTTTCTCTTTTCATCCAAACCTCAATCAGTAGCAACTTAGGAAACATTACTCTGTTTAGAAGAAATCCTGATAATTCATTTTAATACCTTCATTGTGAAAACTAGGCAACTATTGTAAAAAACCATAGTAAAATAAAAATTCTATGATTTACCAAAAATGGAATGCTATTTGTGCATTTCTCTGACATTCATCTTATATTTGAAGACCTACAGTTGACTTTAGTTCATAATCTACAGTGGTTAAATATCAAATAATTTATTAGGATTCCATTATTATTTATTCACTTAAATAGCTATGTAAATAGCATGTTCATAAAATGTTGTTCAGTCAGTAAGTCTTGTCAGACTCTTGTGATCCCATGGCCTGTAGCTCATCAGGCTCTTCTGTCCATGAGATTTCCCAGGCGAGAATACCGGAGCGGGCTGCCATTTCCTTTTCTAGGGGATCTTCCCTACCCAGGATCGAACTAGCGTCTGTTGTATCTCCTGCATTGGCAGGTAGATTCTTTATCACTGAGCCACCTGGGAAGCCCCGTGTTCATAAATACAGTGTCCTTTAACAAGTACACAGTTTTGGAAATCTTATGCGAGTTAGAATGATGAAATAAAAGGGGACTTGAATTCCACTTCAAGTGGAATTGCTGGCATTCTGAGGTAGATATCTTTGAACTTCTACCCATATACCTTTGAATAGAGAAATTATGCCAGTCTCTGATTTTGGCAGGACATCAGAGAATGGCATAATCTAATTTTGGATTAATCTAATTAATTATTAGATTATCACTAGCAACTAATTTTGGCAGGAAACAAAACAGATGGTAGTCAAACTCTCAGATGGCTATTACCTCTAAAGAAAATACCCTTAGGTGATATTTTTGGATGAGAAGGCATGGTATACAGCACAATTAATAGTATGCCAGAGTAAAAGTGAGTGCTTTGGAAGTTCAAACTCAGATGGAGAATTAACTAGCCTTGCAGCATTAGCCAGATGACTTTAGATGAGCCTTTTCAAAAGCCTGTATTTCAGCCTTCCGCCAATGCAGGAGACTAAGAGATACAGGTTTGATCCCTGGGTCTAAAAGATCCCCTGGAGAAGGTCATAGCAACTCACTCCCATATTCTTGCCAGGAAAATCCTATGGACAGAGGAGCCCAACGGGCTACAGTCCACGGGGTTGCAGGGTTGGACACAGCTGAAGGGACATAGCACTCACGCACATAGGTAAATTAAGTAGTTGGAATGGACAATTTCTGAAGCCCCTTTCAATGGACATAAGAACATCAGTAGCAAGACATTAACCAGCTATAAACTTAAACATCTCTAGAAGTCATTAGCCAAACCTCAAAAAGAGAAAATAGGAAAATAATGATTGTCCAAAGCAATATGTTAATGTGATCTGACACTTTAAGGTGCTTTAAAAGGGCTTTTTTTTTTTTTTAACATACCACTGAAGTGTCATTTGTTTCATAATACTGAACTCTGAAATACTGCTGTATATTGTTGTGTAAGAGGAAATCTCCCTTGCTCATGTTTCAAGGATCTCTAAAAGTGATCTTCAAAAACAGATTTTTTTCAGCAACTCACAAAGAACATAGCATAAAACCCAAGATTATAACAGTGTATGTTTCTCACTATCTAGCAAGAAATACACATAAACATTATAATGATTTTGCATTGTTTAACTAATTCTAGGAAACAAAGATATTAGTACATATACATAGCTATAATGATAGTATAGAATAATAAATACTATACTATACTATAATATTTATCAATATATTAATTCAATAAAATACTGGAAAGTAGCATCATATATTAAAATAATGGTCTTTTTTCCAATAAAGAGACATTTTATTTTTTCTTTCTTCTGTTTCCCAATAGCAAAAATGGCATGAGCTTGACTATGAGCTTCCTTGCCAGTTTTGATACTAATGATTAGGCAACTTGATACTAGACTGTAATTCTCTATGTCTACTTGAGCTAAGATTACAACTCTAAAAGTTTGTGGTAAAAATATTTTTCCTGTATTTATTGCTGACAAGTATTCTAGGAATAAAAAATTCACATTTTAAGTGTACAACACCATAAAAATCATATATATTATATACATATACACACATATACACACATATATATATTATATGCATCACATCCTTACAATCACAAATAAAGTCATAGTCTAGAGGCGATTTTTCTTTCTTTTCAAAGAGGAAAAAATGTTAGCAATAATATATTATTACTGTGTCACATTTTAACAGCTCATTTCATTTGTGAAATCCAAAGCTCTCATATGCTCTCTCCTGGGGTGGAGAGAAGGGACGAAGTTGCTGCCAACCAACTTAAAAACCCTCCTCAGTTTAATCTCATATGCAAAATAAAGAATATCTTAACTATTTTATCAATACTTGCATGGCATTTTTGCTTCATTGCCACCCCATATCAATGATAGGCCATGTTGATGTCTGAAACAGTGATTTTAGATCGCCTAGGCTTTACCGTCAGAGAAGGCAATGGCAACGCACTCCAGTACTCGCTTGGACAACCCCATGGATGGAGGAAACTGGTAGGCTGCAGTCCATGGGGTCGCTAAGAGTTGGACACAACTGAGCGACTTCATTTTCACTTTTCACTTGCATGCATTGGAGAAGAAAATGGCAGTCCATTCCAATTTTCTTGCCTGGAGAATCCCAGGGGCAGAGAAGCCTGATGGGCTGCTGTCTATGGGGTCACACAGAGTTAGACACAACTGAAGCAACTTAGCAGCAGCAGCAGGCTTTACTATTCATGAGAGTGGAAACTCATTGAAATTAACTAACTCTTTCAAAATGCTCTTAGGCATTTTGTATAATTATTTTCATGTTAGTGAGCTATTCGATTATTAAAATGAAAAATGACAAACAGGATGGCACCACACTGAAATCTGAGATATGACTTCCATCTTATTGTTTTTGTCCATGAGCCATAAAGCTTTCATGTCATGAGCAAACATGGCAATCAAACCCAGAAAAATGTTTTGGTTCTCAAGAGCAAGCTTCTCTTTTGGTTTTGTTTGTTTGTTTTGCTTTGTACAACACATTAAAAAAAAAATCTATTGAATAGAAAATTAATTGCATGTGTTGGTTGTACAGTCATCTGACTATTAACTTGCTGAAGGACTCATATTAATATTTAATACAAAAGAAAGACTGTGATAAAAAAAAAAAAAAAGAACCTGAAACTATCAGAGAGCTATAACTGGATGCTAAGAAATGGACTGGAAACATTCCAAATATATGCATTATGGCAAGGTGAATTTCCATTATTGAAGAGTTAAAAACATATTTATACCTTAAAAAATCTAGTGGGTTGTGGTAAAGGATTTATATAAATCCTTAACAATATGTGGACCCCTGTTTCTGTTATAATGTCCCTATAAATCCAAAGTGACTGCTGTCCTATCTTTAAATAATAGGAATCCTCTAAACTCTTTTTTTTCCCTCTGGCTTAGCTGTGATAAGAACCTCTGTAAAATGAATTAGAATGAAACCAACCAGTCACTTCCCACAAAGGTTCATGCTGGCAGATTCTATCATTTAATCATTAAGTTCTATAAGTTTGTTCAAGTCCATAACATTGAATAAAAATACTTAAATCATATAGCAAATAGTTGACATGTGCTGCCTTCTTATATTGCCCTTGAAACTTTTTTTAATGTGCTCATTATACTCAAAATAACAGTTTTGTTGTTGGTTGTGTCACTCTGCTTAGTCACTGATTCAATAATTTTCTTCAATTATGGAAGAAAATTATATTTAACTAAAGTCAGTGTAATTTTAAATTATTTACATATATGAATTAAGCAATATGTTAAAGAAATATCTTCCAGGAATGAAAGAAGAGAATATTTGTAATACTAAAAGGCTATATAATAATGCTATAATGCCACAAACATTGTAAAACTTCTACCACTACTTTGGAATCATATTCTCAACAATGTGGTTGATGTCATCCATATTTTAGAGATGAGGAGATAAATTCAGAAAAATTAGGTAACAGCATCACTCAGCTAGCATGAAAATGAGCTAGGATTTGAAAACAGGACATGACTGAGCAACTAACACCCCCCACTTTTATTTTTAATAGAGGCTTTTCTCATTTTTCCAATAGTTCAGGCATTTTCATCTATACCATGATACAACAAACACTCTCATAAATAAGATGAGTGCACCTGTCAGGTGAGCTAGATCTCTTTTCTTTGAAAAGAGAAGAGATAAAGGTTTCACACAAATAAAAACCAAGAGATATGTCTTCTAGGATAAAATAATATTTACAGAGAATTCTTCCCTGAAAGCAGAAGGACTAGAGACAACACAGAAGTGAGTTCCAGAAATCAAAGATCATTTCAAGGGGATAATAGGATTAAATCTTACTGAAAACTGGCAAGAATTTGACTTGATACTACTGAAATGATAGAGGGACACTAAATGCACAGAGCTACACATCCATTTCCACAATTCAGTTTTAGAATATTTCCAACATGTCCCCTTTGCCCATAGTCCCCTGGAGTCTCACTGGTAATCAGCCCCAATCCCACACCAGCCATAGGAAAACTCTGCTTTCTTTCTCTATAAATGTGTTTCATTAAACACTTCATATAAATAAAATCATGCAATATGTAGCCTTTGGCATCTGGTTTCCCTCATTTAGAATAATGTTTTTGAGGTTCATCCGTGTTGAAGTCATATACTAGTACTTCACTCTTTTTATACTGAATACTGTTTCAGTTCAGTTCAGTTCAGTTGCCCAGTCGTGTCTGACTCTTTGCGACCCCATGAATTGCAGCACGCCAGGCCTCCCTGTCCATCACCAACTTCCGGAGTACACTCAAACTCATGTCCATTGAGTTGGTGATGCCATCCAGCCATCTCATCCTCTGTTGTCCCCTTCTCCTCCTGCCCCCAGTCCCTCCCAGCATCAGAGTCTTTTCCAATGAGTCAACTTTTCGCATGAAGTGGCCAAAGTACTGGAGTTTCAGCTTTAGCATCATTCCTTCCAAAGAAATCCCAGGGCTGATCTCCTTCAGAATGGACTGGTTGGATCTCCTAGCAGTCCAAGGGACTCTCAAGAGTCTTCTCCAACACCACAATTCAAAAGCATCAATTCTTCGACTTGCATGGATATACCACATTTTATTTATCCACTTTCCAGATTGATGGAAATCTAGATTATTCATAGTGTCAGGTTATTCTGAATAATGCTGCTAAGAACATTCATGTGCATGTCTTTCTGTAAACATAGTTTTCATTTAGAGGAGTAGATCCCTAATAGTGAAATTATTATGTCATAAGGTAAGCTTAGGTGTAACTTGTCCAGGAACTACCAAACTGCCTTCCAAAATAGCTATACTATTGTGCATTGAGAGGGCTTCAATTCTTTTCTCCATAATTAAATATTTAAAAATTGTGTGCTAAAATTAGTAGTAGATTTCCTTTGAGTATCTAAAATTTAAGTGATACACATACTACTATGGACTAAATGATTTATTCACCCAAAATTTATACATTAAAACCTTAACCCATGGTGTGTCTATATTTGAAGATGGGGCTTGTAAGGAATTAATTAGGTTAAATGAGGTCATAAGCTCTGGGTCCTGATTAGATGCGATTAGTGTCCTAAGAAAAGATACCAAACCACCAAGAAAATGAAAATATAACCTACTGAATGGGAGAAAATATTTTAAAATAATTTTTTGATAAAGGGATAACATCCAAAATATATAAAGAACTCATACAACTCAATAACAAAAAGTCCCAAAAACTTGCAAAGAAAATATATATATGGCCAATGGGTGCATGAAAATGTGCTCAATAACACCAATCACCAGGGAAATGCAAATCAAAACCACAATTAGATTGTTACATCACATCTATTAGAGTGGCTATTATCAAAAAGACAAAAAAAGCAAGAGAAATGCAAATCAAAACTATGATAAGATATATCACCTCCCACCAGCCAAAATGGCTATCATCAAAAACTCCATAGACAATAAATGCTGAAGAAGGTGTGGAGAGAAGGGAGCCTTCCTATTCTATTGGTGAGAATATAAATTGGTACAATCACTATGCCTTTGAACTGTGGTGTTAGACTCTTGAGAGTCCCTTGGACTGCAAGGAGATCAAACTAGTTAATCCTAAAGGAAATCAGTCCTGAATATTCATTGGAAGGACTGATGCTGAAGTTGAAACTCCAATACTTTGGCCACCTGATGCGAAGAACTGACTTATTGGAAAAGACCCTGATGTTGGGGAAGGCAGGAGGAAAAGGGGATGACAGAGGATGAGATGGTTAGATGGCATCACTGACTCGATAGACATGAGTTTGAGCAATCCCCAGGAGTTGGTGATGGACAGGGAAGCCTGGCGTGCTGCAGTCCATGGGGTCGCAAAGAGCTGGGCATGATTGAGCGAGTGAACTGAACTGACAACCACTATGGAGAATAGTATGGAGGCTCCTTAAAAAATAAAAACAGAACTAATGTATGACCCTGCAATTCCATTTCTGGGTATATATCTGGAAAAGAAACATGATCTGAAAAGATACATGCACCCCAAATTAACTGCAGTAATGTTTTTAAAATAGCCAAGACATGGAAGCAACCTAAATGGCCATCCACAGAAGAATAGATAAAGAAGATGTGGTATGCGATGGAATATTATTCAGTCATCAAAAGAATGAAATAATGACACTTGCAGCAACATAGCTGGACCTAGAATTGTCATACTGAGTAAAGCAAGACAGAGAAAGAGAAATATTGTATGACATACCTTATATGTGGAATCTAAAAATAAATGAGACAAATTAACTTATTTAAAAACCTGGAATAGACTCACAGACTTAGTTACTTAGAATTTATAGATAATTAGAGAGCTTGGAATGGACATGTTCACACTGCTATATTTAAAATGGATAAGCAATGACATACTATAGAGCACACAGACCTCTGCTCCTTGTTATGTGGTAACATGGATGGGAGGGGAATTTGGGGGAGAGTGGATATATGTAAACGGAAGACTGAATTCCTTTGCTGTTCACCCGAAACTATCACAAAAGTTAAGTGACTATGTGTGTGCTTAGTTGCTCAGTTGTATCTAACTCTTTGCAATGCCATGGACTATAGCCTGCCAGGCTACTTTGTCCATGGGGATTCTCCAGGCAAGAATACCAAAGGGGGTTGCCATGCCCTCCTTTGTGGGTTCTTCCCAACCCACGGATCAAACCCATGTCTGCCGCATTGCAGGCAGATTCTTTATTGTCTGAACCATCAGGGAAGCCTAATTAGCTATACTCTAGTACATAATAAAAAGTTTTTTAAAAAAAGTGTTGGTGAGGATGTGGATAAAAGAAAACCCTTGTGGATTTCTGGTAAGACTATAAATTAGTGCAGGTACTATGGCAAACAGTATGGAAATTCCTCAAAAAATTAAATTAGAACTACCTTATGATTCGGCAATCCTACTTCCAGGTATTTATCTAAAGAGAAAAAACCCACTGATCTGAAAAGATGCATGCACCCTCACAGTCCTGGCAGCATTATTTACAGTAGCCAAACACAGAAACAGTCCAAGTATGCATCAATGGATGAATAGATAAAGAAGATGTGATATATACACTGTGGAATATTATTCAGCCACAAAAGAGAATGAAATCTTGCCATTTGTAACAGCATTAATGGACTTTGAGGGCATCATGCTAAATTAAATAAGTCAGAAAAGAATAATAAATATTGTATGATCTCACTTATATGCAGAATATAAAAAACAAACAAACAAACATATACACACAAAATGAGTCCGATAAAGGGAACATATTGGAGGAAGCTTGAGGCAGGGGCTAGGGTGACAAAATGGATGAAGGAAGTCAGAAGGTACTCATTTCTAGTTAAAAAGTGAATAAATCATGGAAATGTAATGTAAAGCATGGTAACTTATAGTTAGCAACAGTATATTGTATATTTGAAAATAGCTAGGAGAATGGATCTTGGGAAAAAAAAAACTATATATAGTAATGGATGCTAACTGAACTTACCGTGGTAATCATTTAACAATATCAAATATTAAGTATCAAATAACTAATATTGAATCATTATATTGTACATCTGAAATGAATATAATGTTTTACCAACTATACTTTAATATAAAAAGAAAGAGAGAGACTCACTGCCTTTCTTTCACAGCAGGCATGTACTGATTAAAGGCCATGTGAGGTCACAATGAGATGGGAAAACCCAAACTAAGGGAGAAAGTTCTTGCTGGCCCCTTGATCTTCTTCCAAGCCACCAAAGCTGTGAGCAAGTATCTGTTATTTAAGCCACCCAGTCTTTGGTATTGTGTTATTGCAGCCTGGGAAACGAATACATATACCAACCATTTATTCATGGCCACTAAAGGGATTGGCAGGTATCTGAACTCCAGGGAAGAATCCTTCACCGAAGGCCTCTGAAACAACCAGTGCGATTTGGAGTCTGGAAATTCTTCAGAAACATGAGTAACTGGACTATATCATATGTTTTCTCTGTTATATTACTTTCACAGAGCTGTCTTAAGTATAAATAATTGCAGACAGTCTTTGAATTGAAGAGATAATGGTACCGAGGTTGGAGGACAGAATACAGTGAGTTAAGAGATTATAAAATAAATTGCTGATGCTATATCCTCAGTTGTGGTCCATCTGTAGTTTTTTTTTTTTTTTTTTTTTTTTTTTTAGAAATTATCTTGTTTTCACAGGCATCCAACTCCCTAATTATATGCAAACAATAAGAATCAAACTTCTGCCAAAAGAATTAGCTCTGTAGCCAACAGCAACTTACTTTGGCATGACAGATGTATTCACTAGCATTAAAAACACTTAACTTTTTAATTTCTGAATTAAATCCTTGTAACTAGTTTCCAAAAGGGACAACTAAAGATATGAAGCCAGAAGAGAAGTAACCCTAGGCAAAGCATTTGATACTTATTACTAGAAAAATAAAGCTTAACCTCATTATTTTTGGAGTTGGAGTTTATAGAGAAAAATAAAAGAATACTTTTATTTAATTTGCAGTGCTTTCATGAGATACAATGACTTAGCAATGATGTTTTGAAATAGAAAGTGTTTGGATCAAAGGAAGGTTCTCTGGAGTACATGTGGATTTGACTAGATGTCCAAGAGTAGAATTAAGAGTCAGTTGAAGTGACTATTTTGCATAAAAGTATTTGCCAGCAAAATATGAAAGTTTAAAATGTATGTGATATTGGCATATCTTCAAAAGTAAAGTATTCTTTATAATTCATAATGATTAATGTACAGAAGAATGTAAGGAAAAGAAAATTATCTGAATTTTAGAATTCCTCATTTGAATTGTTGTGAAAAAGAGTACTATGGTTCCAAACTCTTTCATCTGTTTATTTTAAATATGAATATATCAAGATTTTAAGTTGGGCTCGCTCATACCATGAACTTTTACATATATTACCTAATTTTTCATGTAATAGATCCTCCCTAAGGATTCTACTATATATGTATTCTTTACCCATTTTTCTCAGATGAGAAAATCAAGAGCAAAGCGGAAAGCGAGAAACGACGACAATTTTCTAGTGATAATACAATGAATGTGGAATGAAGAAAAAATAGAGCCTATTATAAATGTTAGTAATTACTCTGCTTCACCCATGCCCTTCGTGCTTTAATTGTGCTCTCAGAAAAGTACCTAGAGCAAATATGCTACACCTCTAGTCATGTGAATTGGGATATGACAACCCAATACGAGACAGAAGAGAAAGACAAAACATGACTTTAGGGTTCACCACTTTGTGCTGAATGTTATTACAAAGCTCTGCTGGGGGTACACTGGATCTAGACCAGATTAACATTATAATAAAAGTAATTGCTTGTCTATGATTGCTCTAAGGGAAATCCATAGACAATAAAAGACACAGCACTAAGTACAAGAAATGAGAGCCGCTGCCTAGAGACTTTCTTTTTGCCAGGATGCTATAGTAACTGTCAGAGAAGTCTTCTGGATGGTAATCTAAGTGCTGCTAAGGCTCATACCACTCAGACACTTCTTACATTTATACAGAACTCCAGGTGCAAGTTAAGTTGAAAGTTAATTACACAGTCGTGTCCAACTCTTTGCAATCCCATGGACTAAAGCCCCCCAGGCTGCTCTCTCCATGGAATTCTCCAGGCAAGAGTACTGAAGTGGGTTACCATTTCCTCTCCAGCCCTTCACAAACATCACGAGGAATTATTGTGCTTCTCAGTGAACTGTGCTTCTTTCTGAAGCCTAAGTAGTGAATACAGCAACCAAAAGTTGCCTATCAGATCTAAATTGTCACAAACCAGTCATGGTTATACTCTCCAGTCCTCTTTGTATGGCAGTTTTTTAAAAACTGCAACATAAAATTCTTTAATCAGAGATTTAAAGTGAATTTAAGTATCGCCATGACAAAACAGTGGGAAAATAATCTGCATATAGTTGTTACAGTCCTTACCATCTGAGTCACCAGGGAAGCCCACAGAAAAAATTAAAGACATCCATATCTAGCAAGGAACTCTTAACTGACAGATTTTATTTTCTTGGGCTCCAAAATGACTGCATACAGTGACTGCAGCCATGAAATTAAAGGACCTCTGCTCCTTGGAAGGAAAGCTATGACAAACCCAGAAAGTGTATTAAAAAGCAAAGATGTCACTTTGCCAACAAAGGTCTACATAGTTGAAGCTATGGATTTTTCAGTTGTCATATACAGATATTAGAGTTGGACCATAAAGAAGGCTGGGCACTGAATAATTAATGCTTCAAATTATAGTGCTAGAGAAAACTCTTCAGAGTTCCTTGGACTGCAAGGAGATCAAACGAGTCAATCCTAAAGGAAATCAATCCTGAATATTCATTGGAAGGACTGAGGCTGAAGGTGAATCTGCAACACTTTGGACACCTGATGAGAAGAGCTTGACTGACTGGAAAATATCCTGATGCTGGGAAAGACCAAAGGCAAAAGAAGGGGGATGCAGAGGATGAGATGGGTAAATAGCATTACTGACTCAATGGACATGAATTTGAGCAAACTCCGAAAGATAGTGGAGGACAGAGGAGCCTGGTGTGTTGCAGTCCATGTGCTCGCTAAGAGTCAGAAATGACTTACTGACTGACCAACAACCAGTATCAGTGTAGTTCTGAATGTTTACTTTTGAGAGCTTAAATGATATCAAAGAAAAGTAACCCCTTTCCCTTTTATTATACATGTCAGACTTATAGAAACAATTTTCAAGGTGCACACACTATATCACATTTAATAATAACATGTTTGTGAGTCTGCCCTTTTGAATTTTTAATAAATGGTATGTAAAATTCATATTCATATTCAAAATAACATATTTTAACTATGCTAAATTTGTACTCAAATTTAAGTGCCAATTACCATAAAAAGCAAAATATATTAACATAAATTTTGAAGATTTGTAATGAACATTTTATAGAACTAAATACTGTTCATTTTGACTATTGTATAATATAAAGATATAAGTAATGTAATAATTACAGCTTTTTAAAGAGACTGAGTGGAGGAACATGTTTGCATTTTACATGGATGTGTGCGTGTTTATGTGTACCACCACTATATTTTGACCTTCTTCGGAAAAAAATTCTTTAATAAGAGAGTACCATCAAATATTATTAGAAACACAGGAAACCAAATTATTTCATAAAAGATTAATCCATAGCTATGGATTAGAAGTTTATTACACTATAAGAACTTTTCCATAGATGAAATTATATATTACTTTGAGTTATCTTCTGAAAAAATCAGTTCAAAGATACAGAAAACAACATTAGCATCTATTTACAGTGTCCTTTCACTGCAAGTTCAAAAAGGCCTTATTTTATATTATCTCATTCAATCTAACAGAATTTTTATTGCATTTTTTCTGGAATAAAGTTCCTGAAAATCATTATGGTAGGGGATTTCATTTTTATGTGTTTATAAGACATCTGAGATTATGTATAATAATAGAAGATCTTAACTCCAGTGTATGGAATGAATTGTGAAAAAGAATCTTATTCTTAAACCTTACTTTACACTAAGCTAAGCTAAGTCACTTCAGTTGTGTCCGACTCTGTGTGACCCCATAGATGGCAGCCCACCAGGCTCCCCCGTCCCTGGGATTTTCCAGGCAAGAACACTGGAGTGGGTTGCCATTTCCTTCTCCAATACATGAAAGTGAAAAGTGAAAGTGAAGTTGCTCAGTACTATCCGACTCTTAGTGATCGCATGGACTGCAGCCCACCAGGCTCCTCCATCCATAGGTTTTTCCAGGCAAGAGTACTGGAGTGGGGTGCCATTGCCTTCTCCATACTTTACACTAGTATTTCTCAAAATATGTTCCATAAAAACTAGTTCCATTTTTGAAATACTAGTCTCAACAAAGTTAAACAGACATGTTTATGTCACAGCTTTTCAGTCTCTAATTTAATAATGTATTTTATGACTATCTTAACAGTATAGTTTATAATATATAGCTTTTTCAAAAATTAACTGATTCTAGATTTACTTTCCTCTCTGTGTCTAAAATGACTACTGTGCTACAGGATCCACTTTGATAATGTTGAAATCAAGCTGGCTATATGATTTTTTTTAAATACGTATTTTCTAGATCTACTCATTTAAATTCTAAACGTAATATTACCCCATTAGCAATGAGCAATTTAGTGGCCAGGTACTGCTCTATACTACCATTCTCCACTAAAAAGAATGAGGAATCATTAGAAAAATGAGTCTTTCTAGGTCTTGGGTAGGGAAAGTACAAGGTAAGTCTGGAAAAACTGGTGAAAAAAGCAAGCAAGCTATCACAAGAAATGGGACCATGTCAAAAAATTTTAGGCCAAAACTTGAAAGAGTCTCCTGCTATCACCATCATGAAAATCTGAGCTTCTAGTACAAATAACCTTAGTTGATGGAGATATATTGATTCTAAGAAAATTGATTGGTAATATAAAAATTTAAAGGGAAGAAAGTAAAAACATTTATTACTACTATATGAGGTAAGTTCATAAATATCAGTAATTAGAGAAAAAGAAGCAGGCCTTTCCACAAAACCTGTATTTCAGGATAGCCAAATAGTTTGATTTTACAAAAGAATATCAGCTAATAAAGGTAAAATAAATGATAGAAAATCACATTTTACAAGATTTAGTAAAATGAGTGACTCAAATTATCAATTATTATTAAAACAGGTAGATAAATGTTAATGAATATAATTTGTACTGATCATCACTATTTCTGTTTCCTTCTGTCAAGATAAACAGTAATAATGCCTTTCCCTATCTCCTTGAAGCTATACGTAGCATGTGATTTGCTAGTCAATGACAAATGAATAACAGTGAGACAGGTAGAAATATTTAAGATCTACAGCATTCTGGGCATTTCACTTTTTTTTTTTTTTTGGCCATTTTAAGTCACTGAAGAGTGGCAAGAAGGAATATTGACATTTTAGGTATCAGTGAACTAAAATAGACTGGAATGGGCAAATTTAATTCAGATGACCGTTATATCTACTGCTGGGGGCAAGAATCCCTTAGAAGGAATGGAGTGACCCTCAAAGTCAACAAAAGAGTCTGGAATGCAGTATTTGGGGCAATATTAACATTGACAGAATGATCTCTCTATGTTTCCAAGGCAAACACGTCAATACCACAGTAATCCAAGTCTATGCCCCAACCAGTAATGCTGAAGAAGCTGAACAGTTCTATGAAGACCTACAAGACCTCCTAGAACTAACACCCAAAACAGATGTCCTTTTATCGTAGGGGACTAGAATGCAAAAGTAGGAGGTGTCACCAGATGATCAATACCGAAATCAGATTGATTATATCCTTTGCAGCCAAAGATGGAGATGCTCTATACAGTTAGCAAAAACAAGACTGGGAGCTGACTGTGGCTCAGATCATGAACTCCTTATTGCCAAATTCAGACTAAAATTGAAGAAAGTAGGGAAATCCACTAGACCATTCAGGGACAACCAAAAATCAAATGCTTCATGGTTATACAGTGGAACTGACAAGTATATTCAAGGGATTAGATCTGATAGAGTGCCTGAAGAACTATGGATGGAGGTTCATGACACTGTACAGGAGTCAGGGATCAAGACCATCTTCAAGAAAAAAAATGCAAAAAGGCAAAATGGTTTTTCTGAGGAGGCCTTACAAATAGCTGAAAAAGGAAGAGACATGAAAGGCAAAGGAAAAAAGGATAGATATACCCATTTGAATGCAGAGTTCCAAAGAAAGCAAGGAGAGATGAGAAAGCTTTCCTCAGTTACCCGTGAGAAGAGATAGAGGAAAACAAAAGATGAGAAAAACTAGAGATCACTTCAGAAAAATCAGTGACACCAAGGGAACATTTCATGCAGCCTTGGGAACAATGAAAGACAGAAATGGTATGGACCTAACAGAAGCAGAAGATATTAAAAAGAGGTGGCAAGAATATGCAGAAGAACTATACAATAAAGATCTTCACAACTCAGATGACCACAATGGTGAGACCACTCACCTAGAGCCAGACAACCAGGAATGCGAAGTCAAGTGGGCCTTAGGAAGCATCACTGTGAACAAAGCTAGAAGAGGATGGAATTCTAGTTAAGCTATTTCAAATCCTAAAAGATGATGCTGTGCAAGTGCTGCACTCAATATGCCAGCAAATCTGGAAAACTCAAGCAGTGGCCACAGGATTGGAAAAGGTTAGTTCATTTCAATTACAAAGAAGGCAGTGTCAAGGAATGCTCAAACTAAAGTACAATTGCACTCATGTCACACGCTAGCAAAGTAATGATGAAAATTCTCCAATCCAGGCTTCAACAGTACATGAACTGTGAACCTGCAGATATTTCAGTTAGATTTAGAAAAGGCAGAGGAAACAGAGAGCAAATTGCCAACATCCGTTTGATCACAGAAAAAGTAAGAGAATTCCAGAAAAAATCTACTTTGTTTTATTGACTATGCCAATGCCTTTGACTGTGTAGATCACTACAAACTCTGGAAAATTCTTCAAGAGATGGGGATACTAGAACATCTTGCCTGACTCCTGAGAAATCTGCATGCTGGTCAAGAAGCAACAGTTAGGACAAGGCAACAGAGTGGTTCACTCTGTTTGAAACAACAGAGTTGTTCCAAATTGGGAAAGGAGTATGTCAGGATTGTATATTGTCACCCTGCTTATTTAACTTCTATGAAGAGTGTATCATGCAAAATGCCAGGCTGGAGGAAGCACAAGCTGGAATCAAGATTTCCGGGAGAAATATCAATAACCTCAGACATGATACTACCCTTATATCAGAAAACGAAGAGGAACTGAGGAGCCTCTTGATGAAAGTGAAAAAGGAGAGTGAAAAATCTGGCTTAAAATTCAGGTTTCAAAAAGCAAAGATCATGGCATCGAGTCCCTTCACTTCATGGTAAATAGATGGGGAACAATGGAAACAGTGACGAACTTCATTTTCTTGGGTTCCAAAATCACTGCAGATGGTGACTGCAGCCAAGAAATTAAAAGATGTTTGCTCCTTGGAAGAAAAGCTATGACCAAACTAAACAGCATATTAAAAAGCAGAGACATTACTTTGCCAACAAATGTCCACCTAGTGGTTTTCCCAATAGTCATGTATGGATGTGAAAGTTGAACTATAAAGAACGCTGGGTGCCAGAGAATTGATGCTTTTGAACTGTGGTGTTGGAGAAGATTCTTGAGAGTCCCTTGGACAGCAAGGAGGCTAACCAGTCAATCCTAAAGGAGATCAGTCCTGAATATTCATTGGAAGGACTGATGCTGTAGCTGAAACTCCAGTGTTTTGCTCACCTATTGCGAAGAACTGACTCACTGGAAAAGACCCTGATATTGGGAAATATAGAAGGCAGGAGGAAAAGGGGTCAACAGAGGATGAGATGGTTGGATGGCATCGACTCGATGGAGATGAGTTTGAGCAAGCTCTGGGTTTTGGTGATGGACTGGGAAGCCTGGCGTGCTGCTGTTCATGAGGTCCCAAAGAGTCGGACATGACTGAGCTACCGAACTGAAGTCACTGAGATTTTAGAATTCTTTGTTACTGTGAATCTAGTCTTTCAGGTCTATTATAACATTGAATTGAACATTTGATTGTGCTAAAGTATCATCACAGATATGATTTTCTGGTAAAAAGGGAAAACGTAACTGTATAATAGAGAGATCAGAATATTATTACTCTCATCGGTGATTATTCTTGGAATTACTGATGATATAGCAACTAGGTAAGATGTGTCTCTGAATGCATTATTATATATATATAACATAGGATGCAGTCTAGCCCCAAATGATTAATATTAATGTGTAATCAGGCTTTAACTCCCAGTTTACAGGATTCCAGAGGACAGAACAATGTACTAAATGATACTATAAATCCAGAAGGTAAACTAATGATTTGGGTATTCACCATAATAGTATTATTAAAAAAAAAAAAAAAGACAACTGTATATAAAGAGACTTAATCTACTGCAATGTGTAGTCCCAAACTGAATCCAGGTTTAGACAAAGTATTTGTAGAACATATATGGAAGATAATTAGGGATATTGGATTATGGAATAGTATTAAATGACACTGAAGGGATTTTAGTAGTTCTGTTACATAAGACATTATCTTGAGTACTTAGAAACATGTGATTTAAAAAATATTAATTCTGAAGTATTTCAAAATGAAATCACTTTTAAATATGTCAACATATTCAAATATCTTTAAATGCATTAATACAATTTTGACACTTTGGGATATAAGCTTCATTTTAAAGATTCAGAACAAAAAAAATAAAGTGAACTAAAACAAAGTTTAAAAGGCAAAACCAAACAATTACATAGCTAACTTATATTTATGTTTATGCTGCTGCTGCTGCTAAGTCGCTTGTCATGTCCGACTCCATGCGACCCTATAGATGGCAGCCCACCAGGCTCCGCCATCCCTGGGATTCTCCAAGCAAGAATACTGGAGTGGGTTGCCATTTCCTTCTCCAATGCATGTAAGTGAAAAGTGAAAGTGAAGTTGATCAGTTGTGTCCGACTCTTAGTGACCCCATGGACTGCAGCCTACCAGGCTCCTCTGTCCATGGGATTTTCCATGCAAGAGTACTGGAGTGGGGTGCCATTGCCTTCTCCTATTTATGTTTAAAATTACATGTAAATTAATTTTAAGCTAGACTTCTAATTTAACATTCTACAAATTTAAAATATATTAATTATGTTAGAGTGGATTCTCTTTTTGCACATTCTTCTCCTATTTTCTTCACTTAATCACTGTCAGACCATTGATCCAATTACTACTCAGAGGAGTCAGCTCCACTGTCTGGTGCTGCTTACTGCCAAGTGAAAATCAATACAACCACCCATCATTATCTATTCTGAAGAATGTGAGTATTGATTTTGAAAACCCCCATTCTACTAGTTTTAGAATATGGCTCATACTGTCTTGGGAACTCCTTTCCTCTTACAGGCAGTATGATGCATCACAAGGTCCTATCTATCAACTGACCCTCATCCTTCAGTCTGATTCCCACCATTACTCTGCTCTCTGGCTTCCGTCTGCCTCACTCTTTTTCTTCTCCCTATTAAACCAGGGGATTCTTCCAGATACTTTAGGTCAAAAACTCAAAAATTACTTTTCCAGAAAAAATTTTCCAGATACCCTAGACTAGTCAGTACTCCTGCACAGCCCCACTTTCATTCTAATTGTAATAATACTTCCATGCTTTCTGTGAGTCTCAGCCAAGTGTATATTTAGACCTATGTTTTTAAGATCTCTGTCTCCCATAGGCTCTCAGCAGTATGAGAGCAATCATTCCCCTTTTACTTACTGTTGTATCCTTTGCAACTCTACTAGTAATGTTTTGAGTTTAATAGATTCATACAATGAATTTTAATAAAGATTTCTGTAAATTATTTTTGAATTTTGGCATAAAAAATAATATGATACAGAAAAACACTGGGAAAACACATTTTCTTATGGATTTCTCCCTGGATGTATATAAATGCTGAGTCAGAAGTTTTGAAAGAATGAATGGGATTGGAGCTTGACTGAGTCCAGTTTCAGCTACATATCTGTTACAGTCATTATCATTACATCTATGAATTGCATAAATTCTATAAAATTAATTATTTAAAGGATGACTTTTATTTTAGCACTAGAAATCTTTCAAATAAGAATATTCAATTATTTGCTATTGTCATTACTACATTTGATGCTAGCAATATGATAATCTGAGGATAATCAATAGTATTGAATCAAGCCAATATATATTGGACAAGTATATATTGCTTTTAATTCCAGAAAAGTTTAAACATCCCAGCAAAGCATTTGTAGACTATGACAAGCTATTTTATTTATTTTTTTAATATGGGCTTACCAGGTGGCACTAGTGGTAAAGAATCTATCTGCCAATGCAAGAGGGTGTAAGAGACGTGGGTTTGATCCCTGGGTCAGGAAGATGCCCTGGAGCAGGGCATGGCAGCCCACTCCAGAATTCTTGCCTGGAGAATCCCATGGACAGAGGAGCCTGGCAGGCTACATTCCATGAGGTAGCAAAGAGTCAGACACAACTGAAGTGACTTCTCTCACTCAACCTAGACTGTCATTGTGCTAAGACAAATGTGTGATACATGGATGGAAGAACAAGGGTAAGAATCGTCAAGATATTTTACAGAAGAATTAAGTATGGCATACAAAATATAGACAGAAAGTCCTATTTAAAGACATAAAACTTTCTATTCTGTTCTATTGATCTATATTTCTGTCTGTGCCAGTACCACACTGTCTTGATGACTGTGGCTTTGTAGTAGAGCCTGAAGTCAGGCAAGTTGATTCCTCCAGTTCCATTCTTCTTTCTCAAGATTGCTTTGGCTATTCGAGGTTTTTTGTATTTCCATACAAATCTTGAAATTATTTGTTCTAGTTCGGTGAAAAACACCGCTGGTAGCTTGATAGGGATTGCATTGAATTTGTAGATTGCTTTGGGTAGTATACTCATTTTCACTATATTGATTCTTCCAATCCATGAACATGGTATATTTCTCCATCTATCAGTATCCTCTTTGATTTCTTTCATCAATGTTTTATAGTTTTCTATATATAGGTCTTTAGTTTCTCTAGGTAGATATATTCCTAAGTATTTTATTCTTTTCGTTGCAATGGTGAATGGAATTGTTTCCTTAATTTCTTTCTTCTTTCTCATTATTAGTGTATATGAATGCAAGGGATTTCTGTGTGTTGATTTTATATCCTGCAACTTGACTATATTCATTGATTAGCTCTAGTAATTTTCTGGTGGAGTCTTTAGGGTTTTCTGTGTAGAGGATCAGGTCATCTGCAAACAGTGAGAGTTTTACTTCTTCTTTTCCAATCAGGATGCTTGAGGCTGGTGCATGGGGATGACCCAGAGAGATGTTATGGGGAGGGAGGTGGGAAGGGGGTTCATGTTTGGGAAAGCATGTACACCCATGGTGGATTCATGTCAATGTATGGCAAAACCAATACAGTATTGTAAAGTAAAATAAAGTAAAAATAAAAATTAAAAAAAAATAAAGACATAAAACTTAAACAGTATTGTGTTTGTAACCAGATGGACAAACAGACTTGGAATACATTTGAAAAACAAACCTATGCAAATACTGAAACCTGATATATGACAGAGTTCTATCTTATATCATTAGGAAAGGATGGAGTTCTCAATAAATTACATGGAGAATGGAAAATTGTGACACTATCTAAACCATCAAAATCATTACCATCATCATGATTATAGTATCTTAAATGTTTAAAGGTTAAAGAAAAATTACAAAGATGTCTAAGGTACTATAAGAATATTTTCTCAGGGTAGTGAATAATTTCTTAAGACCCTATAAATGCTAAATTTAAAGGAAGAGATTGCTAAAGTAGATTATACTGAAACAAAAAACTGTTCATCAAAAAATAAATAAATAAAAAGGAAATAAAAGCTAAAATCTGGAGAAAATGTTTGCAACACAACATAACTGACAACAAGCTCATGGCCAAAATATATAAATATCTCGTAAGAATCAATAAATAGACAACACATTTTTTACAAAAGGCAATGATTGTAAAAAGCACTTAGAAAACATACTTAAAAGCATTGAGACAACTAAAATTGTCAATAAACATATATAAAAGTGTTTAACTTCTTGGAAATCAGAGAAATGTATATATTTTAAATCAAAATTAGGCAGCACTTATATATATCAGATTAGCAAAAATAAAGAAAAAATGAGTCTGGTGGAAGACTGTATTAAAAGAGCAAGGTCACACATGGTTGTAAAAACTGAAATATCCTCAGTCCACTTAGCTATCAGCACTGAAAACTAAGGCGACTGGTGTCATAATAACTATTCCAAGAGATATTTGTTTATGAAGATAAGGCTTTAAGCTGATAAACAACTTTGCTCCAAGAAATTTCTGTGAACCAACACATACAGACAAAGAATGTGCTTGTCTATGCAGACACCTCTCCTCTCTGGACAATATGTTGCTCACTTAGACAAACATCTTATTAATCAAACAATTCTCTCATCACTGTGTCTACCAATCAATCCTAAACTATTGCCATTTTTCCTATTAATGGTTATTTCTCTCAATTAAAACCCTTAGTTTAGAACTCAAGCCTGGACATTCAAGCCTTCTATTAATATAAATATTTTATTCAGAATACTCCTTGAGATACTGTTAATACTAAGATTCACTCAAGGTGGTGTCCTTCCTTTATAAAACTAGTGTAATAAACTTTGCTTCATCAGTAGACTATTCTAGTGGTCTTTTGGGGATTCAGCAGTCAACTATTCTAGTAATGGGCTTTGCTAGTAGCTCAGATGGTAAAACATCTGTCTGCAATGCAGGAGACCTGAGTTCAATCCTCGGGTCTGGAAGATTCACTAGAGAAGTAAACGGCAACCCACTCCAGTTTTCTTGCCTGGAGAATCCATGGACAGTGGATCCTGGTGGGCTACAGTCCAGAGGCTCACAAAGTATCACACACACTAACATACACTTGTAATTTAGCATCATCAATAAAGCTAAAATATTAATATGCTTATATACCAGTAACTCCATTCCTGGGCATATATACTAGAGAAAATCATAGACTGAGACATGTGCAAAAAATATTCTTAATAGTTGTTGGAAACAATCCAAATGCCCATCAATAGTATAGCAATGCATAGACAGATCTAGCATATTTATGCAATGGAAAATTTTACAGTTATGAAAATAAACTACAGTGATACCTATAGATATAAGTAGAGAGGTTTAGCTTGGGAGGAGAGTGTTTATGTCAGGTGCAGCATCAGAATGTATATCTGTATACTTTAGAAGATAAATTGGAAACTGGTGAGGAAGTGACCTGTTACCTATGCCCACCTTTCATATGAAATCATCCTATTGGTGTGGATGAGAAGCCTTGAACAGAGAGAAAGCAATCATATTGTTTTAGTTATTTCCCTGTTGTACTGTAAATTGCTTTTTTAGTCATTTGTTCAAAAAAATGATCAAACAGACCCAGAGATAAAGCAGGAAGCAAAACAAACCTAGGCTTTGCCCTTCAGGAACTACATTCTAGTGGAGGGAAGACAAATAAAATAATAAAGGCTAAATTAGGGATGTAGAGAAAAAGAGAGAGAAAGAAAGAATTTCAAGTCAGAAAAAGTAAGGGCTTTGAAGTAAAAGCTGGGTGAAAAGGCAGGGATGAGCATGCACGCGTTCTCAGTCAGTCATTTCTGACTCTTTGTAACCCCATGGACTATAGCTTGCTAGGCTCCTCTGTCCACGGAGTTTTTCAGACAAGAATACTGGACTGTGGTTGCCATTTTCCTCCTCCAGGGAATGAGAAAGGATGCTATTTTATATAAGGTACTTGGGAAAGTCTCAGAAACAAAGAGATTCTTAAATGGAGCCCTTGAGCTCCTGAAGGAAGCATAGGAATGAGCCACATGGATATTCAAAAGGAGAGTCCTCTAGACAAAAGTGTGTGTGTGTGCTAAGTCACTTCAGTGGTGTCTCTTTGCAACACCATGGTTCGTAGCCCATCAGGTTTCTCTGTCTATGGGGATTCTCCAGGCAAAAATACTGGAGTCAGTTGCCATGCCCTCTTCCAGAGGATCTTCTGATCCAGGGATCTAAACAACAACTCTTATGTCTCCTTCATTGGCAAGCAGATTCTTCACCACTAGCAACTTGGGAAGCCCTTTAGACAAAGGTAGCCTTGAAGAAGAAACATACTGCTTTCTTTGAAGAACATTAAAGAGTCCAGTGGAGCTTGAGAATATGTGGGAGATGAAGTCAGAAAAGTCTTAGGTTTAAATTTTTGATCAATAAGGGGATAAATGCTTCCCTCTTCTTCACCTAACTTTCTTGTGACTTTTCTGTCAGTTCCATGGAAATAAGAAATCTGCTGCCTATTAAAATGGCCAACTGGATGCATCTATATGTTGGTTCTCTTTCTGCTCTTGCTTAAGGTCTTTTAATGCACTGCCAAAACTTTGTTCCCATCCTCTATCATCTCACTAATTAAATCATATTGTAATGTTTTTCTGATTGTCTATATTTTCCACTAGATTTTAAATTCTGTGATAACAAAAACCATATATCTATACATGCACACACATGTATCTTTACTTACTGACCACTGCATTATCATTAGAGCAAAATATGCATACATACTTAATAAATACTGAATGCATAAGAGGATAAATATATTCTTCAAATGAATTATGGGTAAGATACTGAACACTATTATGAAAATAGAAACTTTTCTTATTCACTGAGGCTATTTATGAAAAAAGCATTGAAATGATGATGCTCTCTAGAAATCTGAATCAACCACATGTGGTCTATGCATATTTCACCAAGTTACTCAGTCTCTCTAAAACTCACATTTCTTCTCTATACAATGAAAATAGTATTTAATACAGAGTGAATGAAGACTAGAAGAATGAGAAGCATATCTACCTGTAAGCTTATTATAAGATAAAAAGAGAGCACATGTATAATGAACAAATAATAATCTTATTCTCCTCATTTGAAGCTTTAACATGAGAGGTATAGAGCAACACTGAATAGTTGCATTTCTCCACAATTAAGAGTGCTGATAAATTAACATAATTGGAATTTTCTCTCATCCTGATATCACTTTTCCACATCATTTACAGCCTGTCACTTTTTTGATAATAATATATTAATCATTTTTTATTGTGCATCTATGGGTAATCTACAGGAAAAATGATTCTTACCAGTTGACAGAAAGAAGAAATGTTACCTAGAGAGGTTCAGTAAAGCCCATATTGTTTCAAAAACCAATAACTTTCTTTTCTTGTTTGAAAATGGTTTTATTATTTCCCCAAGTCATCTGACATAAAAATTACATTTTTTTCTATTCTGAAATGGCTCTGCTTTCTAAGATTCTCATCAATCTCTTGTTCATGCATTTATTACTTGGTCTCATATTCCCAGACTTTTTGTGTGGTCATTCTTGGATACCCATCTGCCTTCATACCCTGCTTCCACTGAGTTATCTCTACTCTAGATTAGCCAAAATTATTAATAAAAGCAGATATGATGAACCATCACTACTTGGTCTTCCTTAGTTTCATTATTCCAAACCAAGGGTTTTTTAAAACATCCACTGTAAGTCTCGGAAAATGTTGATATTGGAGGGAAATTAAAAATATCCAAGAAGTGAAATATTAAAAAACAAACAAACACTAATTATGCATGGAGAGAACTATTAAGCTTATCAAACACAAAAAAATGTTTTCCATTCTTTCCATGTTTAAAACAGATCACTTTTTTCAATATCCTATGCTAAAACATACTGGAAAAGAACATGAACAATAATATGTCTATATATATATATATATATGTATAATTGAATCACTTTTCTGTACATCTGAAATTAACATCACATTGTAAATCAACTATACTTAAATAAAATAAATTTTGAAGAAAATATCACTTTTAAGAATATCACTTGAAAAAACTGTTATAGGCAATACTAGTTTGATTAGTCAGTTTGAACAGGTGAAGGAGTCTATAGACCCAACTATATGAGAGAAGCTCCATGCAATTCTTAATCCTTACTTAACTGTGACCCCCAATCTCCACTGCATTAGTGCAAACATGATGCTTTTTCTGTAGCTGAAGCAGGGTATAGTGTACCTGCTAATAAATGGACCTTCAGATAAACAGACATTCTAGTTGTTGAGTCAAACCTTTAAAAACTCATTAATATAACTGATTAGTGAAAGCCATAGGTTAGGTGTTATGGTACATTCAAAGATGGGGCAGAAGTGATAAATTACATTTCAAAAATTATTATAATCTATTATAGAAAATAAGGTACATTTATGAACAATTGTAATTCACTACAAAGCTGCCTATATGTTAATGACTGACAGAGTGGGCATTTTATCATATTTTCAGTTTAGGGGTTTGATGGACTCCTTTGTAAAATAACCAAATGCCATGCATATACTTAGATTCTCATTCTTGTTAAATTTCTTCAAATAATATACTTTTATTAATCTGTTTAGGTTTCTTGAAAATGGTTACATAATTTATTTGGAAAGTAAAATGGTTTGAATGTAATTATAGAAGTAGCTATATACAAAGCTAATGCACTTGGATCCCAAAGTTAGTACTAAGACAATCTGTATCTTTGTGATTCCTCTTCCCAATTGAGCAAATACAGCCATCTCATGTCAACCCTTAAAACTTTAGACACAAGATCCCAAGGCACAGTGGCCACATTTCCAAACACAACTTGGAGCCAAACAGCTTGATTTCATAATTAACTCATCGAAATAAGGAAAATCTGAAAGTGGCAGCTTGCTTGTCCCTAGGGTGTTCTGAAGGACATGAATAAAATAAATGTGAACCATTTCATTAAGGGTATCTGAATCTTCTATCTGGATCTTTGCTGAGGAAGTAAACAGGGTGAAAAATGTGAAAAGAAATAGCACATTCTATCTTCCTTTTTCATTGATTTTGGAATTAGTTACTTAGATCAAATAAATATCTTTATGGCATATAAATTAGGTGGCACTTAGGAGCTGTGATGAATATTTTGCTAATAAGTTTCTTGTATTTAGAGGAAATTTTTCATGATTTGAGTTAATAATGAAAGATACACTAATTAAATACTTTTTTCATTAGCAGATTCTTTACCTACTGAGCTGAGGGAAGCCCAATGCATTTACAATATTTTTTACATTTGCCATGTCTTCTGAAGTTGTCTGATACACTTTACCACCTTCTCAATGTAACTCTTTATTCCATATCACACATTTCTCTTATGTACCTCCTCTTTCCTTTATGTACTAAACTTGCTAATACAACCTGAACAAATAACAATTAAAGTCATATCTCTATAGGCTCCTAAATATGCATCTCTAATATTTCAATCTTTAAGTCTATAAAATCCATTATTACTAATATTTCAAGCACTTAATAAAAATGTATAGTTAACTGGTAAATTGAATAATTTATTTTTCCTTTGGCCAAAAATGACAAGGAAAAGTTTTAGGCTTTATAACTACTGCTAAAACTGGAATTCTATAGTTTTTTTCAGTATACTCATTACTGATAGCCATGCCTTATATCAAATATCCCTTAGACTGAGATATAAGAAATCACATCAAGGAGTGAATAAATGCCAGCAGGCAAAATGAACAACCGTTAGAGCGAATATTGTCTCAATATTTATATGGTTATTTTATTTCATTGGCAATCACAGAGTATTGGTTGAAGTTTGAATCAGCATTGAATTGGAGAAATAATAATAAATCTAAATGAATTAATTACCACTTGTTTAGTAAACAAAATCTTTCAAAGATGACGTTCTTGGGTAAGCGATAAAATGAAATAGAAATATCCTACTATACACAGAAGAATACATTCAGATGTTTCTATCATTGACAAGAATAACAACTCTTTAAGGGAAGGAAGGGGTTGTAACTTAAAATAGTTTATGTTTTTAAGACTGTCTCATATCATAAATATTTGTTACCTTCTAAAAAATTTAGTTGTTTTGGGGGTACTTCAATTTGTGTGTTTACTTACAGAGCTTCTCACAGTGGGGCTTCTTAAATCAGCCATTCCTTGAAGCTTCTAAGGGTCTAGTCAACTCTTTAAAAGTAGAGGGTCATAACTGATAAGCATTTTAGATCCAGGTTGGCCAATAGGTTTACCTCATATGTCAAGTCCAATCAATACATACTGGCTGTCCAAGATGATGCATTAGGAAAGACTCTGAGTTTCAGTGTAAATATGATAATTACCTTAAGATGTCTACCCATGGGACAGGAAAAGATATTTACTTCATGAATACAGTGAATTTTTAAATTTTCTTAACTCTATTAATACTTCATCAGATGCAGTGAAACTGGGAGTAAATGCATTAGCCAAACTCATCTTGTGACTATTTCTCACCTGTATTTCACTGTTTTGTTTTCTTTTATTTTTCCCCATCTCCTGTTGCCTTTCAGGTGGTTACAATTACTAGACATATCAAAGTAACAGCAACTTAACAAAAATGCTTCCATGGCTTAGCATTGATCTTGCCTTTTCTGAAATACTAATTCTTACTCATTTGTAGACAAAAAAAACATTGCTATAATTGATAACAGATATGATGGATGTCTTTGCAACATTATTGCTACTATGCAATTTTTACTGCAATTTGTATCAGCCACATATTGTGAATGGGATTGACTTCAGTTTCAAGGGAAAGAAAGATTGTTCTAAGCTACTCAGGGTAACTTTAACCCCTTTTCCATTGTCATCAGTTCATTTTAACCTGGCCTAATCCAGTCAGCATACTAATTACCTTATTCACAACTGTAAGACCAATTTAGAATAATATTTCCCCCTCCATCACCACCCCAGGGCTTTCTAGAAAGTAGCATCATTGCTGTCCTGAAAAAGTCACCAGGAAAATCCTTTCCTACTCTGACAGAATTATGAACAGATATGATACTAAAAACTGCTAACAGGATTATTGTACTATGGCTAAATCCTTTGATTGTGTGGATCATAACAAGCTGTGGAAAAGTCTTAACAAGCTGGGAGTATAAGACCACCTTACCTATCTCCTCAGAAACCTGTATGCAGGCCAAGAAGCAACTTCTAGAACCAGACATGGAACAACAGACTGGTTTAAAATTGGGAAAGGAGTATGTCAAGGCTACATATTGTCATCCTGCTTATTTACCTTATATGCAGAGTACATTATATGAAATGCTGGGCTGGATGAAGCACAAGCTGGAATCAAGATTGCTGGGAGAAATATCAATAACCTCAGATATTCAGATGACACCACTCTTAGAAAGTGAAGAGGAACTAAAGAGCCTCTTGATAAATGTGAAAGAGGAGATTGTAAAAAAAGATGGCTTAAAACACATCATTCAGAAAGCAAAGATCATGGCATCTGGTCCCATCACTTCATGGCAAATAGGTAGGGAGAAAATGGAAACAGTGACAGACTTTATTTCCCTGGGCTCCAAAATTCATGGCTGCAGACTGTGACTGCAGCCATGAAATTAAAAGACACATGCTCCTTGGAAGAAAACCTATCACAAACCTAGACAATGTGTTTAAAAGCAGACATTATTTTGCCAACAAATGTCCATATAGTCAAAGCTATTGTTTTTCCAGTAGTCATGTACGGATGTGATAGCTGGACCATAAAGAAGACTGAGCGCTGAAGAATTGATGCCTTCGAACTTTGGTGCTGGAGAAGACTCTTGAGAATCCCTTGGACAGCAAGAAGATCAAACCTGAAGGAAATCAACCCTGAATATTCATTGGAAGGACTGATGCTGAAGCTGAAGCTCCAGTACTTTGGCCACCTGATGCAAAGGACTGACTCATTGGAAAAGACTCTGATGCTGGGAAAGATAGAAGGCAGGAGCAGAATGAGATGACAGGGGATTAGATGGTTGGATGGCATCACCGACTCAATGGACATGAGTTTGAGCAAACTTTTGGAAATAGTGAGGGACACAGAAGCCTGGCGTACTGCTGTCCATGGGATCGCAAAGAGTAGGACGTGACTTAGTGGTAAGTCACTGGTAAGAAGTACAGTGTAGAGAAGGACAGAGCTCAGAGGATAACAGATAAGTTCATCTATTTTCTGCCTGAAGAATGCCTCTCCATGACTTTTCAATTGCATGAGAAAAAAAGAATTATTTTATTTTTGTTAAACATTTACACATGGGTATTTATTAATAGTAAATGAAAACTTCCTGATATGTACTTTTTAAGTTTCAATGAAAATATCTTTAAAATGGATTACCTCCTCTCCTGTTTTCTTTAAAGTCAGTAAATATATGAATCACTTCTGTTTCTTGATGACTCAGGAAAATAATTGTGATTGTTCATTATTATTTTGTTTTTGAATATAGAAAAATGACTATTTGAACCTCCATTATGTTCACTAGAACCACTAGAGCCTCCACTCATCAAGGCCACTGTAATTTCAAATGTAATGAAGTCCCAAATCTTGATTTTTTAAATTGAAATATTAAGTCAAAGTACCAGAGAAGGCAATGGCACCCCACTCCAGTACTCTTGCCTGGAAAATCCCATGGACGGAGGAGCCTGGTAGGCTACTGTCCATGGGGTCGCGAAGAGTCAGACACAACTGAACAACTTCACTTTCACTTTTTACTTTCCTGCCTTGGAGAAGGAAATGGCAACCCACTCCAGTGTTCTTGCCTGGAGAATCCCAGGGACGGGGGAGCCTGGTGGGCTGCCATCTATGGGGTTGCACAGAGTCGGACACGACTGAAGCAACTTAGCAGCAGTGGCAGCAGCAAGTCAAAGTAAACATTGTTTATCTATCACAATGCCCTTCAAACAACAAAAAAAATGTTTGATTTCTTTAAATCTAATTCTTTGCTCAGTTACTGAAATTCTTTTCAATGTCATAAAAATTTTCGTATTTGTGGAATACATTCATTCTACCCTAAAATACCAGTTACTATGAACTCTTTAAGACAGATGTTAGATAACTGAAATTATGACTATACTAGAAGATAAAAAAGATAGCAATTTTTTATATTTTCTACATTACACCAACAGCAGCAGAATTTATAGGTCCAAAGATTATTTTTTTTAAATACAGTAGAATTCAGGCTTCCTTGGAGAAGAAGGTATGCATACATACATATGTAATTCACTATTTTCTAAGGAATAACATTGAGAGAAATTAGCACTGAGAGACTGTATCATTGATAAATTAATACTACATTGTATGTATGTGTGTGTGTGTGCAGGTATGGGGGGAACTTTTATTAGAGTCATCCAAAGGGGCAGTGGGTACTGTCCCCAGAACATTTAAGTATCATGAACAAAGTTTATTGTAACAGACTCCAATACACTGCCCAGAGTCTTCTTGTTTGTTGCGCTATATTAGATATTTTTTAATAAGTGATTATTGCTTAGGGATTTTTAACTTTTTTGTTATACAGAGTCTCTGTGTCAATAGCACTTTTTGGAAGGACATTTGACCTGTCTACCAGAGCTGATTTGTTGTGCATCAACTACTCTGCCCTTTGCCTCTGTAATTCTACAGTCCTTTGAAAATGATGGTATCCAAGAATGGTATGACAAGACAAAGTGAGGAAAAATGCAGAAATTAACATTAAAATTCACTATCTACATATTAACAGATTTCTGAAATAAGAAGGGCTTGTATTTAAACCACATAACATTCAGTTATCACCAAAAAAGTTACTTTATTAGACTACTGCTTCTGGAAATCTATTAGCTCATGAATACAACATGTGTCCAGTATTGCAGGACACTTCCTGAAGTAGGCTCACTGCCTTTAAAAGACTCATAGTATACAGGTGATCACAGTGCTTCCTCTTCTGACTTATATTAATAGCGTATTTATATTCTGTAACAAATACATGTCAAAATCAGTTTTTATGTATTTATATAAATATATATATATATATTCAGAGAATAGCAGTTTTTCCTGTTATTTCTATCTTCATATACAGTAATAACTTCTAATATGTTGGAGCAGAATACCTATACTTTGATGAACATCATCTTTTTATAAAAGGAGTCAAATTTTGGCAAGCTTTTATTGTGTAATAATTTGCTTTGGAGTAATAAAACTGATAGTAAATATAAGGTATGACTTTAGAAACTATAATATTTGCACAGTATAATGGAAAATGATAAACCAAATCTCTCTAGGCAAGAGGAAATATAGACAATATACTATGAAGATATAGTAAATGAAGATATTGAGTTTAATTACACATTTATGAAGACAATACACACCTGTAATATTTCCCTTTCAAAGTATAAGAAGTTGGTTTAATATCTCATCATCTCCCTTGAGTAGGTCCAACCAGAATTCTTTATTACAAAGTATAATCTCTGCATTGAAAACACTTATTTGGGATATTTTCTGGTTTAGCTCATGTCATAAATACATAGAGTATAGATCTCTATGGAGACATTTGGCATCTAGTAACAATAATTTTATATAGCAGAAAAAAATTCCGGAGTGTTTTTGAAGATAAAAACAAATGCTTTAAACACATAGCTTCAAAATAACCTCAGATATACACATAAACAGGATTAAAGAATATCATTTTGTTTGTTTTACTAAGTAGGATATAATAATCTCATATTTTATCTAAACAATATATCAAAACATTAAAGGTACTTGGAAGACAATCAGATTTGCTCATTTGGATTAGAAATCAAAGCCAGGTTTTCTAATCATTTAAAGAACGACACCAGAAATTCTATTAGCTCATGAATACAGCATGCCTTTGAAATTCAAGAAAACAAATAAAAAATATTTGGTCTCATCGATTTCTTCTTACTTTATACAAGACTATGGAGCTACATTTTTAAGCTAGAGCTGAGAATTATATCTCAAGAGAAATAAAATCATTCTGTATTTTAGTCTGCCTCTATATTCTTTAGTTACAAGTAGGGTTTTTAAGTTTTCAGCTACCATGCTATAAGAATAACAACTGGTACAGCTATAGTTTAATAATGATATTTAAAGATATCTGTAGATTCATATTTTCAAATCATGTTTTTAAAATTAAACCTTGGAACTTTTCAGGCAAGAATAATGGAGTGGGTTGCCATTCTGTTCTCCAGGGTATCTTCCCATCCCAGGGACTGAACCTGTGTCCCCAGTATTGCAGGTGGATTCTTTGCCTGCTAAGCCATCGGAGAAGCCCCAGTTAGCAGACTGTGACTCCAGTAATCAAAGTGATTCTGGTTAATCATTTCTAAATGAAGACAAACAGCCAAATGTAATTAATATTAACTGAAATGATTAAAATTTTGAATTATTTAAATGCTTTTCATCACTGAGGACACAACCATTAGTCTTTATTCACACAACTGCAATACTGATTTTTAAATTTATAGCTCTAAGTAACAGCAAATGCAACTATATTGATAGAATATAAACTATAAGAATTATTGCCTTGATTTCTAGGATTTGCACAAAAACTGCCTTACTCTGCAATGCAATCTCACTATGACACTTTCTCCATATATATAATGGAAATAAATACTATATGACTCCTACTGTTTTCTCTTCGGGATATTGTCCAAATAATTTCAGTGAAAGATCTCTATTTTGACATCAATAAAAAAGAAGAAATGTATATCCATTTAAGAATATTTTGAAACCACATACTAATAAGAATATATTAATATTACATAATGTATACTGATTAAGAATAAAAGAACTTTTGTTTTTTTTACTGAAACAAGGTGGGAAAAACAATGAAAGAACTAATAAGCTGATATTTCTGGAGGAAGCTCATAAGCGGAATTAGGTCATTTGCTGGTTTCCATGGTACCACATGTATAAAGTATTTTTTTGTTTTATTGGATGCACCATTCATACTGAGAAGTTTTAAAATATAACATAGAAAATTCAGGGTTCCAGAAGAAAACCCCTATTAATTCAATAATATTATAGGTAGTACATTTTATCTGACATCCAAATGCTCTATATTCATATTTGATTTTAAAGCTCTTTTCTTGTAAACATAGCTATAGTGTTTTTGTTTTGTTTAAAATACAAGTTATCATTCATCATTTATTGAATGTCTATTATGGCCAAATTTTAGCAATAAAATGATAACAAAATATATTAAATCCAAAAATATATAAAATAAATGTGCTTTGTTGCTCAGTCGTGTCTGATTCTTTGTGACACCATGGACCATAGCCTGGCAGGTTCCTCTGTCCATGGGATTCTCCAGGCAAGAATTGCAGGGGTTGCCATTTCCTAGAGGGTGTTATATCAATCAAAAGTAGATCAAAGTAAGGGATATCAAGATGTATGGAGCTATTTATGGAACCTATTTATGGATAAAAGGAGAGAACAGTGGATCAGGCATGGATGAAGTAAAAAACAATTTTAAATGTCCAAATTATTGATTCAAAAGTTATAGCGAATGAGGGAATATATTTCTTCTCCAAAAAGAAAAAAAAAATTGTGGTAAAAACACACAACACGAAATTTACCATCTTAATTTCTTTTAGGTGTATAGTTCAGTGGTATTAAATATATCCATGATGTATATCATCACCACTATCCATCTCCATATCTCTTTTCACCTTTTGAAACTGAAACTGTATATCCAATTAAACAGTAACTTCTGCTCCATTTCTCCTCTTGCTTCTGGAGAAACCATTCTGTCTTCTGTCTCTTTGAATATGATGTATTCTAGGAGTCACATGTAAGTGGAATCATACAGTAATTTTCTTTTTGTGACTGACTTATTTCACTTAACATAGTGCCCTCAAGGTTTATTCATGGTGTAGCAAATGTCAGAGTTTCCTATCTGTTAGAAGTTGAATAATATTCTATTGTATATACACACCACAGGTTGCTTATCCATTCATCTGTCTATGGGCACTTAGGTCGATTTCATATTTTCAGTTCAGTTCAGTCACTCAGTCGTGTCTGACTCTTGGTGACCCCATGAATCGCAGCAGGCCAGGCCTCCCTGTCCATCACCAACTCCCAGAGTTCACTCAGACTCACATCCGTCGAGTCAGTGATGCCATCCAGCCATCTCATCCTCCCTTCTACTCCTGCCCCCAATCCCTCCCAGCATCAGAGTCTTTTCCAAGGAGTCAACTCTTCACATGAGGTGGCCAAAGTATTGGAGTTTCAGCTTTAGCATCATTCCTTCCAAAGAAATCCCAGGGCTGATCTCCTTCAGAATGCACTGGTTGGATCTCCTTGCAGTCCAAGGGACTCTCAAGAGTCTTCTCCAACACCATAGTTCAAAAGCATCAATTCTTCGGTGCTCAGCCTTCTTCACAGTCCAACTCTCACATCCATACATGACTACTGCAAAAACCATAGCCTTGATTAGACGGACCTTAGTCGGCAAAGTCATGTCTCTGCTTTTGAATATGCTATCTAGGTTGGTCATAACTTTCCTTCCAAGGAGTAAGCGTCTTTTAATGTCATGGCTGCACTCACCATCTGCAGTGATTTTGGAGCCCCCAAAAATAAAGTCTGACACTGTTTCCACTGTTTCCCCATCTATTTCCCATGAAGTGATGGGACTGGATGCCATGATCTTCATTTTCTGAATGTTGAGGTTTCAGCCAACTTTTTCACTCTCCTCTTTCACTTTCATCAAGAGGCTTTTGAGTTCCTCTTCACTTTCTGCCATAAGGGTGGTGTCATCTGCATATCTGAGGTTATTGATATTTCTCCTGGCAATCTTGATTCCAGCTTGTGCTTCTGAGGGGCAGCAGCCAAGGTGAGGTACCCCATGTCTGAGGTCAGGGGCAACGGCTGAGAGTGCCAGGCTGCAATGGCACAGGAACCGCCAAGAGGAGCTACCCCACGTCCAAGGTCAGGGGTGGCAGCTGGGAAGAGCTACCCCATGTCCAAGTTCAGTGATGGGGGCTGGTAGGAGCTACCCCTGCCCGAGGCCACGGGAGGCGGCCTAGAGGAGCAACCCCATGTCCAAGCAGTGGTGGCTGCATGAGCACAGGAGGGCCTAGAGGAGCTACTCCACGTTCAAGGTTAGGAGGGGCGGAGGTGAGGAGATACCCCTCATCCAATGTAAGGAGCAGTGGCTGCGCTTTGCTGGAGCAGCCATGAAGATATACCCCACGTCCAAGGTAAGAGAAACCCAAGTAAGACGGTAGGTATTGTAAGAGGGCATCAGAGGGCAAACAAACTGAAACCATAATTACAGAAAACTAGTCAGTCTAATCACACTAGGACCACAGCCTTGTCTAACTCAATGAAACTAAGCAATGCCCTGTGGGGCAACTCAAGACAGGAGGGCCATGATGGAGAGGTCTGACAGAATGTGGTCCACTGGAGAAGGGGATGGCAAACCACTTCAGTATTCTTGCCTTGAGAACCCCAGGAACCGTATGAAAAGGCAAAATGATAGGATACTGAACGAGGAACTCCATATTTTAGTTAATGTGAATAATGCTATTGATACTATCAATATAGAGTAAACAAATATCTCTTTAAGATACCACTTTCAATTCCTTGGGGTATATACCCAGAAGTGGAACTGGTGGATCACGTAGTAACTCTATTTTTAAATTTTTGAGTTTTCCACAGCAGCACTATTTGGCATTGCCACCAATAGTTCAAAGGGGTTCTGACCGACACTTGTTATTTTCTGCTTTGTTTTGCCTCTCGATTTTAGCCATTTTAATGGGTTCAAGGTGGTGGGTGGATATGCTTTTGAACATTTCTTCCTTCTTATAGTATTGTCGCCCTATAGATTCCATGAAACATTCTACCTTGGGTCATTAGTACTCTCCATTTTGCAGTTGGTCTGCATTATGAGCACTGTCTGGGTAACACCATCTGAATCATCAGTGATGATCAAAATGTTCCATAACATGTGCTATTCAATGCCATAGTCACTAGCCATATGTAATCACTAAACATGAGACTTGTGATTAGTGAGATGGAAAAACAAAAGCCTAATTTAATATAATTTATGTTAATTTAATTTAAATCAACCTGTGACTAGTGGTGATTATATCAGATAATGCATTTCTAGAACCTACTTCTTCCTGAACTCAAACCTCACATGTCCCACTGCCTCCTTTGAATGCCTTATAGCATCCAAAATTCCACATATTCAACATCAAACTCATTATCACTTTTCTCAGGCCCACAGTTTAGTTAGTTCAATAACGCTAACTTTATCCAAGATAGAACTATTCAAAAGATCCTTTACTATTCATTCTGCTTCGTGTTTCATATCTAGTAAATCATGTATCCTGCCCTTTAGTCTTAGAAATGATTTTCAAATCTACCTTCTGATTTCTAAAATACATAACATCATTTCTCACATGTTACTAACAACAATCAGCTCTTTAAAGAACTCTTGGGGGAAATTCATTGATATTAAGATAAAATTGGAATTCTTAAATTCCTCAAACATCAGTTCTCTGGTGAATTCTACAAACCTCTTGTGCTGTGCCTAGTCAGTCCATCATGTCTGACTCTGCAGTCTCACGGACTGTAGCCTGTGAGGCTCCTCTGTCCTTCAGGATTCTCCAAGCAAGAACACTGGAGTGGGTTGCCATACCCTCCCCTCCAGCTGATCTTCCCAATCCAGGAATCAAATTCAGGTCTCCTGCATTGCAGGCGGATTCTTTCCTGTCTAAGCCACAAGGGAAGCCTGAATCTCTTAGTCAGATGTAAAATCTCTTGAGGTAAAAGTGCCACCCTCCCCTCTCCCATTCTTTGTCCATATTACTATCATATTGTTTAGTAATTATATTGACATATTTTGCTTACCTTGGACCCACTCTTGTATGTAAATTGTTTTGCATTTTAAGTGTTTTTGCTTCATCCTTGGCTTATAATAGGCTACAATTAATAGAATGCTTAGATAACTAATAGCAACTTATGAGCTAAATGTTAAAGATTTAGAAATATAATGAGAAAATTCCTAAGTGTAGAAGGATAAATAAGCCTATTTCAAAACATAAATCCATGGTGATTTTTATTCATTTATTAAAAGATTAAGCAGCTAAGATTTATATTGGCATTTCATTTATGTTTAGTCTTTGGAAGAATTAGTATGGCTTCTATGATAAGTTAAAAAAACAAATGCTATTTTTAAGGTAATTATAGAGGATAAGAAAAACATCTTCAACATTGATGTAAGATGTTGCCCGTAGGCAGTTTTATACTGTACCACTTGACTGTCGTTGAAGCCATGATAAATTATATATTTTGGCATCGATATTGAGCCTCATTCATTATTTTCTTAGGTTTTATGCTTTATAACAAAAAGAAAAATTCCAAGATAAATTCAAACTTTGTAAAATATTTCTTTTTTTAAAAAAGCACTACAGGATACATTGGAAAACTAGGATTCAACTCACAGCTCACATCCCATGTATAAGTGTCATTTATTTATTTATAATGTGTTTTAATTCAAAAAAGCACCAATGATAAATTGTTAAATTTTTAATACTTAGAAATTTTAATTCAATTTGACATAAATTATATTTGTGTAAAGAAAGGTCTAGAATGCAGTTCTTAATTTGGAAAAATAGCAGATTGTATTATATGAACATTTATATAAGATGTATGTATTTATTGTATTTATTTAATTAGATAACATTAATTACATGGTTGTGTTATAGTGTTGTGTATCAAGTTAAAACTTTTACTGGGAGAATAAGGACTAGTATCTTCAATATTTCCATTACTTTGGATTTTTTGAAAATGGAAATGGCAACCCATTCCAGTGTTCTTGCCTGGAGAATCCCAGGGATAGGGGAGCCTGGTGGGCTGCTGTCTATGGGGTGGCACAGAGTCAGACACGACTGAAGCAACTTAGCAGTGATATAATATCAGTAATAGCTGTGCTTTATCATTTTACAAAGTGTTCCTCATATTTCATGTTATTTTCATAATTGGCAGTAACAGAATTGATACCTATCTGTATCTTTTTTGTTAAAAATCCAGTGTTATTATAATAATACACTACTATGCGAAATAGGAGTATACCAAACATTTGATATACTCTGATAATATCACTATTATCCCCACTAAAACAAAATATTCTAAAGACCTCAACCCTTCACAAATGAGATTTTATACTCCATTTATACACATTAACTTATTAATATATTCTAATCATGAGAAACACTGGACTGGAAGAAACACAAGCTGGAATCAAGATTGCCAGGAGAAATATCAATAGCCACAGATATGCAGATGACACCACCCTTATGGCAGAAAGTGAAGAGGAACTAAACAGCCTTTCGATGAAAGTGAAAGAGGAGAGTGAAAAAGTTGGCTTAAAGCTCAACATTCAGAAAACGAAGATCATGGCATCCAGTCCCATCACTTCATGGGAAATAGATGGGGAAACAGTGGAAACAGTGTCAGACTTTATTTTGGGGGGTTCCAAAATCACTGCAGATGGTGACTGCAGCCATGAAATTAAAAGACACTAACTCCTTGGAAGGAAAGTTATGACCAACCTAGATAGCATATTCAAAAGCAGAGACATGACTTTGCCGACTAAGGTCCGTCTAATCAAGGCTATCGTTTCTCCAGTAGTCATGTATGGATGTGAGAGTTGGACTGTGAAGAAAGCTGAGCGCCGAAGAATTGATGCTTTTGAACTGTGGTGTTGGAGAAGACTCTTGAGAGTCCCTTGGACTGCAAGGAGATCCAACCAGTGCATTCTGAAGGAGATCAGCCCTGGAATTTCTTTGGAAGGAATGATGCTGGAGCTGAAACTCCAGTACTTTGGCCACCTCATGCGAAAAGTTGACTCCTTGGAAAAGACTCTGATGCTGGGAGGGACTAGGGGCAGGAGGAGAAGGGGACGACAGAGGATGAGATGGCTGGATGGCATTACTGACTCGATGGACGTGAGTGTGAGTGAACTCCGGGAGTTAGTGATGGACAGGGAGGCCTGGCGTGCTGTGATTCATGGGGTGGCAAAGAGTCGGACACAACTGAGTGACTGAACTGAACTGAAGCATTAAATTAATTAATTTAGTTATATGTTTTCATGTCTAATTTATTGTTTACTTTCATATTTTAGGGAAAAGCTAAATGCAAAAAATGCAGGTAAGGGACTATTTAGAAGACATTAACACTATTACTTTTTAATGTCAATAATTATACTCAATTATGTATGTATTGCTTTTCCAGAGAAATGTACACACCATCTTTTCGATTTCACAGAATCCTAGTGAGGGAATCATTATGCGTATACTTCTTTTTGATGTAGACAATAAAGTTCTACTAAGCAACATAACAAATTGGGAAGCAAGGCAGAATTAAAATCTATATTTCCTAGTTTGGCGCTCTAGTCAATCCCTCTATATTTGTACTTTCATTTTGTTGTTTATCAAAGAAAATACGATTTTTTTTTTTAAAAGTATCTATTAAATGCTTTGTTTTATGGCTCTACACGTTCTTATATTGGTGAGATAAGACTGAACTTCTGAAGCACAATTCTTCCCTTGGCCTATGTCTACAACACTACTGGTTACCACAGGTAATTGTGACTGAGGAAACAGTATCAGCATCAAGTAAATATATGTGGTCCTTAAAAAGTGTCACAGAACACCTGATTCTGCACTTTAAGTAGGTTTTAATTTTTCATAGACAGCATTCTTTTCAACATCCATCTAATGGGTTAAACATTAGTGTGCACAAGAAATACATTTAAAAATACCTGTAGAACATGTACCATATCTGTGTATAAATTTGTGTCTTCACTCATATAGTCTTTCATTCTCTGTTTCATACTGAGTACTGATCTCATATTTATAAGCTCAGGCCATGCTCTATGCTCCCCTAATCCCTTTCTCACCCAGTCATTCTTGCCTCCTAACATTCTCTCAGGAGATGAAGGGTGGCTAAGATCTCACATGACAATAATCAGTGTGTGTTTTTACATCTAAAATCTAAACCTTAGAATTTTCTATCACTGAGGATTTCACATGTTAGATGTGAAATCATCTCATTATATATCTGATACCAATATGGTCTCAAATTTCCCCTTCTATAAAAGTTTATGAATTTCCTGATCCAGAGAAAAACAGAAAAAATGGAGAAAACATTATTGTTTCATTGCCCTAAAAATCCTCTAGTGCCTTACTTAAAAATAAGTAAATAAACTAAGGCTCTAAGTACCCATATGATGATGATGATGATGATTATGATGAAAGTCACTCAGTCGTGTCTGACTCTTTGCAACCCCATGGACTATATAGTCCATGGAATTCTCCAGGCCAGAATACTGGAATGGGTAGCCTTTCCCTTCTCCAGGGGATCATCCCAACCCAGGGATCGAACCCAGGTCTCCCACATTGCAGGCAGATTCTTTACCAGATGAGCCACAAGGGAAGCTCAAGTACCCATAACATTTCAACAAATATACACATATATATAAACACACATCCACACCCTCATCCAAATATATATAGATATAAATATTTACATAGATATACATATATATAGATAACAGATATGTATTTTTCTTTCTCTATTTGCATATTAGGAATACAATTAAGATTTTAAATGCTAAGGAGTTATTATTTGTGGGCCCCTTCTATCTTTGGAGAAGGAAATGGCAACCCACTCCAGTATTCTTGCCTGGAGCATCCCATGGACGGAGGGGCTTGGTGGGCTACAGTCCACGGGTCGCAAAGAGTCGGACAGGATTGAGCGACTTCACTTCCACTTTCACTTTCTATCTTATTGTATCCGAGTAACAATGATGATCGGAGGATGGATATATTCAAAACTAAGCCAAGGAACTAGATTAGACTGGAAAGGAAAGAGTTATAAATGTAGTTAAATTTAGATATCTTGAGCTTAGGAGAATTTTACATAAAGTGTGATAGAAATTTTGCTTATTTTAAAGGTTCAGAAAAAAATAAACGTACACATCTCTTAAATGCCAGGGTACCTAGAATTTTAGTTTTAGTATTCTGAATTCATTCTATTGCCACTCATTGAGTTCAGTTATTATGCCACAATTCCTCTTTCTAAAGCATAAAAAGAGCTGTGTAAAAAGAAGATGTAAGAATGATTCAGTATTTTACCTAAGCACATATAAATATGGATTATTTTAAGAGTACTGAAATATCAATATTCTGTTCAAACTCTATCCCCCAAAGGCAGGTTATAATTGGTTAAATCAATAGTTGGTAAATGTAAAATTTCACATGATGTCATATGTTCTCGGAACATTAAACTAATTTGCTCCACACTGTAGAATTTAATTTTCTTCATTCTATAAACTCAAAGTCAAGTATTTACCATAAACATAGATATAAGCATCATAGAAGAAAAGCAATTAATATAAATGCAGTCTAACTTTTTCTTAGAAAAAGGGTCATTCTTTTTTTTTTCTGCAACAAAGTACCACAATGAACCATGCAACTTAAATATTGGAACAAATCTTTGAAGATACAGAAATTCAAAGACTCATTTTGTATTGTCCTTAATCAGAGGTAAAGGAAGTATACTTGAGAATATACCACATGTCTAGTTTCAGATTAAGAATTTTGTTAAGAATCTATTTTGGTAGTATATATAAAATGGGATACTGCTCAACCATACAGAAAGAATAAATTTTTGCTATCTGTATCAACATGGCTGGACTTGGAGGACGTTGTGCTAAGTGAGACATGTCAGACAGGAAATGATGAACACTATATATCATTTATATGTGGAATTGAAAAAAACGCACCAATCTAGTGAATTCAAAAAAGAAGTAGACTCACAGATAGAGAGAACAAACTCGTGATTACCAGTGGGGAGAGGGAACTGGGAAGGGAGAAAAAAGGGCAGGGAAGTACAATATACAAACCCTAATGTATCAAATAAGCTACAAGGATGTATTGTATAGGACAAGGAATATAACCCGTATTTTATAACAACTATAAATGGAGTAAAATCTTTAAAATTTTGAATTACTATTGTATACCTATAACTTACAAGATACTGCATCAACAATACTTCAATTAAAAAAATTGATTTTTGAATATAATCATCAGCTATTAGTCTGTTTGATTGTGATAGAATTGCCTATTATCTTTACTCCATAGTAAAATAATAGGAGGTACTTAAAATCCTCTCTAGTATACTCAAAAAACGAATATATATATATAGATTTCTCTTGAGTGGCTATTTTCCTTTCCTTCATTTACTAACTGAAAGAACAAAACCTCAACTTTTTCATGAATACATTTCTCTCTTACCTTAATAATGGTCTCATGAAGATTGAAAAACGGATCCATTTCTTCAATTTTTATTGCATGTTTAGGAAAAAGAGCCTCAGAGAGAAAACTTGGACCCTGTGGAAAACCAGAAAATTAGCATTTTAAACTCATTGATTTTGTTTTTCAAGTGCTTACTGAATATTCTTTAAAGCTACAAAAAGACTCTAAGTTGCATCAAAGTTTCTGATTGTTGGATTTCATTCTACTGATCTAATTAATCATGAGATATTCATAAACTAAAATAAGTAGATTCCATAATGAATTATTTGTGTTTATCAAAGGGTATTTTCTTTCTCAGAAAAGATCATTATTTGCATTTCAAAAAAAGGGGGTGACAAACGGCAAACTTATTACAGAGTAAGATATATTGACTGAAACTCCTTTCAGATATGTTTTTGCAATTTAATTCTTTAAGCAAGCATAAGCTTCTATGCTTAAAGGCTGGTAGAATGGAATGCTTTTGAATAAAACAAAGTCTTGGCAACAAGGTACATAATATTATAAATATTGTAAAACTTCAAAACTATAGTAAGATATATTTTAGATAGAGTGAACTCATGAGGTTATGTACTGCTGAAAACGCAAAAGATGTTGTATGAGACACTTAGAGTTAAGATGGTTGAAATAAATCAAGATATTGTAATTAATAATTTTGTACTTGCAAGTATAGATAAAATTCAGATTGCAAGAAGTAATGGGGTGCTGATAATCCTTTATGGTCTAAATATTTATTGCCTTCCCCCAAATTTATATGCTGAAATACTAATCTCCAAAGTAACAGTATTAGGATGTGAGGCCTTAAGGATGTGAGTAGATCATGAGGGTTCTGTTCTCATGGGGTTTAGTGTCCTTATAAAAGAGACCTCACAGAGTTCCTTAGTCCCTTAAATGAGATAAAACAAGAATTCTGCCACCTGGTGGAGGGCCTTTACCTGACCATCAGTTCAGCTCAGTTGCTCAGTTGTGTCTGACTCTTTGCAGCCCCATGGACTTCAGCACACCAGAACTTCCTGTACATCAACAACTCCCAGAGTTTACTCAAACTCATGTCCATTGAGTTGGTGATGCCATCCAACCATCTCATTCTCTCTCATCCCCTTCCGCCTTCAATCTTTTCCAGCATCAGTGTCTTTTCAAATGAGTCAGCTCTTCACCTCAGGTGGACAAAGAATTGGAGTTTCAGCTTCAACATCAGTCCTTCCAATGAAGACTCAGGATCTCCTTTAGGATGGACTAGTTGGATTTCCTTGCAGTCCAAGGGACTCTCAAGAGTCTTCTCCAACACCACAGTTCAAAAGCATCAATTCTTTGGTGCTCAGCTTTCTTTATAGCCCAACTCTATACATGACCACTGGAAAAACCATAGCCTTGACTAGATGGACCTTTGTTGGCAAAGTAATGGCTCTGCTTTTGAATATGCTATCTAGGTTGGTCATAACTTTCCTTCCATGGAGTAAGCGTCTTTTAATTTCATGGCTGCACTCACCATCTGCAGTGATTTTGGAGCCCCCCAAAATAAAGTCTGACACTGTTTTCCTATCTATTTGCTATGAAGTGATGGGACCAGATGCCATGATCTTCGTTTTCTGAATGTTGAGCTTTAAGCCAACTTTTTCACTCTCCTCTCACTTTCATCAAGAGGCTTTTTAGTTCCTCTTCACTTTCTGCCATAAGGTTGGTGTCATCTGCATATCTGAGGTTATTGATATTTCTTCTGGCAATCTTGACTCCAGCTTGTGCTTCATCCAGCCCAGCATTTCTCATGATGTACTCTGCATATATGTTAAATAAGCATGGTGAGTATATACAGCCTTGATGTACTGCTTTCCCTATTTGGAACCAGTGTGTTTTTCCATGTCCAGTTCTAACTGTTGCTTCCTGATCTGCATGCATATTTCTCAAGAGGCAGGTCAGGTGATCTGGTATTCTCATCTTTTCAAGAATTTTTCACAGCTTGTGGTGATCCACACAGTCAGTCTTTGACATAGTCAATGAAGCAGAAATAGATGTTTTTCTGGAACTCTCTTGCTTTTTTGATGATCCAACAGATGTTGGCAATTTGATCTCTGGTTTCTCTGCCTTTTCTAAAACCAGGTTGAAAATCTGGATGTTCACGGTTCACATATTGTTGAAGCCTGGCTTGGAGAATTTTGAGCATTACTTTACTAGCGTGTGAGATGAGTGCAATTGTGTAATAGTTTGAGCATTATTTGGCATTGCCTTTCTTTGGGATTGGAATGAAAACTGACCTTTTCCAGCCCTGTGGCCACTGCTGAGCTTTCCAAATTTGCTGGCATATTGAGTGCAGCACTTTCACAGCATTATCTTCTGGGGTTTGAAATAGCTCAACTGGAATTCCATCACCTCCACTAGTTTTCATAGTGATGCTACCTCACCATGCTGGCACTCTAATTTTGAACTTCCAGCCTCCAGAACTTGAGAAATAAATTTCTGTTGTTTATAAGCCACTCAATCTCTGATTGTTTTAGCAGCTGAAATGGACTAGGACACCACCTCAAACAATACTCTTGTAGTATTAAACTTGCAAATATACTGTGAAATTATTATTATCTACATATAACTTTTATTTGAAAACCTGAAGTAACTAGAGTTATTTGTCTAGAAAAAATATGTGTTAGGACAGGATATAAGTAACTATGGAGATGATAGATAGAAAAAAGCAAGATGGTAGATAGGTAAGTTTTTCTAATTTTATCATGGGAATGAGATGAAATCTAGTCTGTACCAACAATGACCACACAGGGTAACAAATTTTATTTGAATTCTATTAGAACTACTTATTAGATCAATGCAGCAGTAGAACAAATTACTTTGGAATCTATCAATGGTGGGAAATAAAGTTAGGATAATATAGCTGATAGACTCAGAAACCATACAGATGAGAAATGAAACAACGTAATTATAAGTCTCTATATGTTAAATAATTCTGTGATCAAGCATATTCTTCACTCCTTATTTTGAACAATACTATGATTTTTTTTTTAATTATTTAGTTGTTTGTTCTAGCATATGTGCATTTTTGGATAAGACCACAAATCAACCAAAGAGCTTACCTATCAAGACTAATAGCTTATTTATCAAAACTTGTTTATATTCCTCTCCTTATTTTGCTTGCCATTCTAAAACTAATTTTAGAAACTGCCCAGTTCCAACCAGCACTCCACTTTTTAAGACCTGCCATAAAACTGCACAACTAAGGCTTAAAATAAATCATAAATACCCTCTCCTAATTTCTCCCCACTCTAAGAGACTACTAAGATTCTCTGTTATGGGTTGAATAACTCATATGTTGAGTCCTAGCCTTTAGTACCTCAGAACATGGTCTGATTGGGAAATAAATCACTGCATATATAATTAAGTTAGAATGAGTTCATATTGGAGTAAAGTGGGTCCCTACCACAATATGATTAGTGTCATTATATAAAAAAGGAAATTTAGAGACAAATTTTTACACTGGGAGTGAGCCATGTGAACATGAAGGCAGAGATTGGAGTACTGTGTCTACAGGCCAAAGGAGTACAAAGAGTGCCCGAAAACCACCAGAAGCGAGGCAAGAGGCTTGGAGCCGATTCTCCGTCACAGACCTCAGAAGAAACCAACACTGATAACACCTTGAACTGTCAAAACAAGATATTTCTGTTGTTTAAGTCACTCAATCTCTAATGCTTTATTATTCAGGCCTAGGAAACCAATACACTCAGTCAAGGTGGTATTCTTTTTTTTTTTTTAATTTATTTTTTAAATTTATTTTAAATTTTAAAATCTTTAATTCTTACATGTGTTCCCAAACATGAACCCCCCTCCCACCTCCCTCCCCATAACATCTCAGTGGGTCATCCTCATGCACCAACCCCAAGCATGCTGTATCCTGCGTCAGACATAGACTGGCGATTCAATTCTTACATGATAGTATACATGATACTGCAATAAGTATAATACATTTATTTTTGTCTATCAATTAGGTTTTGTTGTGGTATTTTGGGCAGTCAATATAGAATCAGGTTAAAATTTTGATTTGCCATAGTTCGGTGGCATCTTAATCTCTAAAGGATTAGTTACAGCAGTTAAGAAATTTTGGAGATTTACATACTTCACAGAGATGTTGTGAACAGTCAAAGCCTGCTAATAGGAAACACTGTTAATGGCATTGATGACATTGCTAAAAACAATACATATCATAATAATAATGATGAGAGTGGTAATGATGTGGTAGTGATTATGGTAGGATGCTGAGCTAAAGGAAATCCAAAGACTCTATTTATGATCCTCAGAGAAAGTGTACAATTTGCATGGAGATATTTTTGAATTGATTTTAGTGAAAGTATGACATGGACAATTTGTGGCATCCATTATCATTTAATAATTTAACTTGAAGTCCTTAAAACTTTGCCGCAAGAGTAGTTGTAAATAAACTTCTTAAATTAATTTTATCTTATTAGTATATTTAAGACTTCATAAATTAAAATATCAGCAAGCCTCAAACTGAAAGATCAGCAAGCCTCAAACTGAAAGATCTCATAAGAGTATAAATTGAGAATTATAATTAATGAGGTTTTATTGAACTTTCAATTATTCAAAAGCAGAACATATTGATTTAAATCATCCATATGTGTCTTATTATCTAATATAACCCCCTCCTCTATCTTGTTCCTTCACCTTCCTCTTACATATGACTCATATCATTTTTTCTTTCTAGTGCATTTTTTAAATCATTAAAAAAATATGCTCCTAATACTTACTATATGTCAAGTGCTACACTAAATACAGAAAATAGTCCTTAACCTCATGAAGTTCAATTTAATGGGATTTGAGTCCATAATATATCAAACATCACTGTCTTTGAAAATGTTAAGACATTACCATTATTTTTCATGTATATATGAATATAATAATCATCATTTATGAACAAGTTTTTGCATATCCTGACATAAAAAAGTAATGAAAATATTTGTTTAAAAAGGGATATATTCATTGTGAAAGTTTTTCACTGCTATCACATTAACTATGAGTGATGGCTGTTTGATAATAGCTCCCATCTGTTGATGAAGAGAGAGAAGTAAAACACCCTTAACCATTTAGAGAGCACTTCTATTTAGAAATAATTCATTGATAGACTGAAATGAAGGAGTAAACCAAGATATTCAAAACTTAATTGTGTAGGTATGCCACATGGAGATCATACTAAAATTATTACATAAGAAGGGATAGTGATAAGAAAAGTCTATCCAGGAACCCGTTTGAAATTCAGTTTTTCTCCCTAGTCTCCAACTTACATGTCCTCTCTGTAATATTTAACAATATTTAACATACCTTCCTTCTTTCAACTCTTTTGCCCAAAGTCCATGATTTGTTGCTAGATCTCTGTGTATAATTTTCTACTTATAACTGGATCCTCTTTTAATTTTTGAGCTTTTAATGTTTCTAGGGGGTCTGTACAGTCTTCCATTTTCACAGACTACCTAGGTGGTTTGGTCTACTTTTCTGGCTTCAACAACTAATCTCCGATTGATAGTTCCTAAAGCTTTAGCTAAATTCTTGTTTTTAGTTCACCATTTTTTCTGCAAGATCTTTCAGACACATCAACTCATTGTCCAAATCATGAGCATACGTTCCTCCACTGTCACCTTCATTTCTTATCTTGGATAATAGCATAATACCCACATTTTGTCCAAATGTGAAATTTTATATTATACCTGACTCCAATTTATTTCACCCTTAGTACTTCAGAACTATACTAGCCAGTTTCCTTCTAATCCATATGTTTAGACAATTCTCTGTAAGTTCTTATTTGTTGCCATAATACAGTTACTTATTACTTTTTCCCAAACTATGGTCCTTATTGTCTGTAGATGCAAGTCCAAATTCATTAGTATAGTTCACAAACAAGACCCAACATATCTTCTTTCATCTTTAAACAAGTCTTTCTTTCCCATAAGCTCATTTGCACGATTTCCATATATCTACTGGTTAAGTCACAGCAGTCGATTTATCAAATCTTAAATTTATCCTTACCTTCACTTTCTCTGTCCCTTTGTGCCATTTTTTCTGCCTGGAAAGATTTTTCTTTCTTTTTCTTTATTTGTTTATCAGGCTTCTTTCTATAATTGTTTTTCTCGATCCTTGAAAACCCATCAGAATTCATATTTTTCTTGTCATCTTTTCCTATCATTTTGTACTTGATTTTTACTTATCATTTATTATATCTTTGTTATATTTCTGTTTTTATCACTATGACATGAGCCTTTTAAGACTAGAGATTCTTTTCTTATTAAAATAGTCTAAAACTGCCAGGCAAACTTGAGTAATTAATCTCTCAGGATTTTCCTCTACAAAGTTGAAATGTAAATATATTTGCCCTCCTAACCCCAGAAAGTTCAGGTCAGGATCAAGCAAAATAACAAATCACATAAATACTCAGTAAGGAGAAAAGGATTACACTAATACTGAATGATTTTTTATTTTTATCACACTTGCCAGGAATTGCTTTTCTATATAACCAAGAGTCAGGATTTTGAAGTTTAAATTACTAAAATTTTGTAATTGCATGCATCATGGACTCAATGGACATGAATTTGAGCAAACTCTGGGAATGAGTGAAGGACAAAGGAGCCTGGTATACTGCAGTCCATGGGGTTGCAAAGAATCGGACATGACTTAGTGACAACATACATATATTCCCTCCTTGTTGAGCCTCCCTCTCATGGTCCCATCCCAGCTCTCTAGGCCATCACAGAGTACTGAGCTGAGCTCCCTCTGTTATACAGCAGATTCCCACTAGTTATCTATTTTACACATGGTAGTATATGTCAATGTTACTTTCTTAACTCATCCCTGACCCTGCTTCTCCAGCAGTGTCCACAAGTTCACTCTCCTCGTCTGTGTCTCTATTTCTGCCTTTCAAATAGGTTCAGCAGTACCACTGAGATTTTCACTGGCATTAAACAAGATGCACAGCCCAATGCCTGACACACGGTGCAACAAAAGAGCCATTGATATTCTCGTGACTAGATATTCTCATGACTAGATTTCCCTTTCTTGTTTTCTTCCTTTTATGAAGATAATGAAGGACAAAGGAGCCTGGTATACTGTAGTCCATGGGGTCATGAGTTGGACCTGAATTAATGACTGAACAACAACATCAAAACAACAAAAATATGAAACTTCTCTTTTAAAGTCTACAGTTGCTAAAGCTTGAAAACCATTTCTGTAGGTGATAGGAAATCCTTGGAGGATTTTGTAGAGAATAAGTGATATTTTCAAGTGCGTATTCAGGATAGGGACACACTGATACATATGTGGGGGATAAATTTAAAAGAGAAATTGTGGAACCAGAAAGTATAGACAGAAGGCTATTGCAGTAGTAAAGTAAGAGTCAGAGGTTAAGCCAGGACAGTGGAAAGAAAAAGAGAGAGGAGTAGATATGTTTGATAAATGTTTGAGATAAAATTGGTAAATCTTTTCAGTTAATTGGATTAGAAATCTTAAAAAGGAGTCAAGATTGCAAGCATTTCTAAATTTGATAAAAATGAGTGATAAACATTGGCAGTGATGTGTGTGTGGATATCCATATGATGTTACACAGTAAACGAATGATTGTATCATTCAAGACCAATTGGGTTCAAGGCTAAATTGTGAACTAAAGTTAATAACACTTTGAGAAGCGTGTACATGGTAATTAAAACGTAAAGTGGTCCACACGTAGACTTAGAAGTACATGGAGTGTAGCCACAGATATCTGAATGACAGTTGACATTGATTGTCAGTGGCATCTCTGAATAACATTGATATTTAAGGGGTGGAAGAATAAAATGAAGACCCGTGAAGACTTTATAGATGGGATCATCAGAGAAATGTAAAGATAACCATGGGAGTGTAATTTCATGGGAGTCAAAAAGATAAAGACTCCTTAGGAAGTAATAATCTACAATCAATGCTTCAAAGGAAGTGAAGAAATACAATTAGATAAAAATTATTAATTGGAAATAGCATTTCAGAGACTCCTGGTGTTCTTTGGTGGTGGAGGGGGGGTGGGTTTCTCTGTGGATTCATGAATACAGGAGACAATGCAAGAAGTTGAGAGAATAAATGTCAGAAGGAAAAAAGGAAATATCAACTATGAACTGACTACATTATTCTCACTAGAAAATAAAATTAGGCTGAAAAGTTGGAAACACTGACCAGTAACTATAGAGAGTAAACAAATCAAGAAAGAGTTTTATTTGTTGTGTTTTAGATGTGACTATGGCTTCCCTTGTGGCTCAGCTGGTAAACAATCTGCCTGCAATGTGGGAGACCTGAGTTTGATCCCTGGGTTGGGAAGATCCCCTGGAGAAAGGAAAGGCTACTCACTCCAGTATTCTGGCCTGGAGAATTCCATGGACTGTATAGTTGCAAAGAGTCAGACACAACTGAGCAACTTTCACTTTCCAACTTAATGTAGAGAAATGATGAATGCCTCAGGATTTTAGGGCTTCCCTGGTGGCTCACAGGGTTAAAGCGTCTGCCTCTAATGTGGGAGACCCGAGTTTGATCCCTGGGTTGGGAAGATCCCCTGGAGAAGGAAATGGTAACCCACTACAGTATTCTTGCCTGGAGAATCCCACGGACGGCAAAGCCTGGTAGGCTACAATCCACGGTGTCACAAAGAGTCGGACACGACTGAGCAACTTCACCTTCACCTTCATCTTCATGGATGTGAGAGTTGGACTGTGAAGAAAGCTGAGCGCTGAATAATTGATGCTTTTGAACTGTGGTGTTGGAGAAGACTCTTGAGAGTCCCTTGGACTGCAAGGAGCTCCAACCAGTCCATCCTAAAGGAAATCAGTCCTGGGTGTTCATTGGAAGGTCTGATGCTGAAGCTGAAACTCCAGTACTTTGGCCACCTCATGCAAAGAGTTGACTCCTTTGAAAAGACTCTGATGCTGGGAGGGATTGGGGGCAGGAGGAGAAGGGGATGACAGAGGATGAGATGGCTGGATGGCATCACTGACTCAATGGACGTGAGTATGAGTGAACTCTGGGAGTTGGTGAGAGACAGGGAGGCCTGGCGTGCTGTGATTCATGGGGTCACAAAGAGTCGGACACAACTGAACGACTGAACTGAACTGAAGGTGGATATATTTTTAATTTAAGAGAAAACATCCAGAAGATAGAGATTTTTTTAAATGCTAGAAAATTGAGGGAAAATAAACAGATCACAGTCTTAAAGGAAAGGAATTCAAAGCTCACTAAAGTTACCCAGAAATTAGAATTGTAAGTATACAGCCATTTGTTTAAAAAAGAAAAAGATGAAATGAGGACAGGTTATTATACATATGGTGGAAGACAATGTGAGTATGCAGACAGAGGTAAAGAAAATTAAACAACAACAACAACAAAACCCTCAAATTTTATGTTTAATTCAATTAAAATATACCCTTTGCATTTTTATCCTAAAATAACCATTTAAAATATTTAGTCTATGTAGATTTAGTGAGTATTGAGCTAGACAAAACCATTGTGCACACACTTTAAAATGTATATATAGTTGGCAGTCAATAAGCATGACCTGGAATGAACAAGATAGCAACAGCCCTTTCTGTATACTAGCACTCTATACATAATCACCTAATTTAATCCACACACTTACCTTTAAGGTAGAAACTAGTGTTACTCGCTCTTTACAAACAAAATGGACAACCAGTGAATTTTGGACATTAGCACAAGATTGTACCATGAATAAATGGTAGAGCTAGATTTAAACCCATGTTTCTCTGACTCCATAGCCCACACTTCCATTCCTATGCCACGCACTTCCTCCTCACTGCAAAGTTCCTCATAGTCTAAGATTCTGTGCTTTGGCACCTAAGTAAGAAAAGTTGTTTCCCTCACTTCTTGTTCCAATATCCTTCAAGTCCTAGTCTACTCTGTAAGCAGCATAAACACTATGCACAGTTTAAAGGATATAATCAAAGACTCCCTGCTTAAACTAAATAAAATTGATTCTAAAAAGTCCTATGTGCACCTCATTCATTGCAATATTCTCTTTTCTGCAGTCAGAGAATATACACATCGATACTTAAATTTAATATATGAAATTAAAACATTTGCTAGCTTTGAAAGGCACTGACATTTAAACATTCATAACATGCTGGGGTGAGGAAAAAGGTAATTAGAGCCATAATTTTTGAAATATAACATTCTCATCACTATTCAAAGTAAAACAGACCTGAGGTAATATGGAGTCTAAAGAGAAGTGAAACAATCCAAAGGTCAAATGTGGAACATCAGGACACTATTTTTTGAATTCACTTATTTTTTCATTTCAATTATTTTTTCAGGTCCTTAGATGGTCCATAGCATTGGTTTTATTGAAAATATTCAAGGCACCTTCATAGTTCTATTCATATTGATTTAGCAACCTAATTTGAGACTTGAATACCTTAGAAATCTTAATCCAAATATAAAAAACAAAACTTGGAGAATTCAAGTGATTAAATAATTTTTACAAAGTCACAAAATATTTATTACAATACCAACACTAAAATTTGGCTCTGTGTGTTTTTTAAACATTTTGCCTTTGTTTGTAAAGTACTTTTGAGTGGGGATAATAATTGTAACACAAGCCTTAAAATGTGAAAATTTTCATTTAATTCATATTTATTTTTGTTATTGAAGTTCTTATATGTCAACAAAATACTTTTATAGGACCTAGTTTTCATATTTTAGGCTTCCTTCAAGCTCACCTGCTTTACATATTTTGCCTTCTTTCCTCTCTTAATCATTAAATGTGTGCCTATCTTACCTATTAATTAATACATACTATGAATCATTAATTAAATAGTCTGTGCTTACATTTTATTTGGTTTGTTATTCACATCATATCTGAAGGCAGGGAAAGCTAAGCTACAGCAACAAAGAGCCAAATAATAAAAGATGCTCCAAGCAGAGTATTTCACAAATTAAGGCATTTTATAACAAATACCTTAGATTACATTTTGATGCTAAATAATATGTTGATGATAAATAGTTAAGAATTAAGACTAAGTGCATGTAGTGGATATTTAGTTACTAAGACATCTCCAACTCTTGCAACCCCATGGACTACAGCCCACGAGGCTCCTCTGTCCATGGGATTTCCCAGGCAAGAATACTGGAGTGGGTTGACATTTCCTAAGTTCAAGAGAGGGGAAACTATTTTGTTAATAAAAATTAATTATTCCATTTGATAAAGCAAAATGGTGTTTGCTGCTTCCAGATCTGTGCTGTCATTATGGATAGAGGAGCATGTGACAACCCAACATAAAGAGCAGGCTCATTGGGAAGAACACTGCAAAGGTTGTATTAAAAAGTTAATGAGAAATGACTAGATCCAAAGTACTATTTATCAGCCCTGCAATGTCTAGGATCTCTATGAAGAGTTGCTATTAATGCTATGAGAGACTACCCTGGTAGCTCAGCAGTAAAGAATCCTGCAGCCAATGCCTGAGACATGAGTTCATTCCCTGGGTTGGCAAGATCTCCTACAGAAGGAAATGACCACCTATTCTAGTATTCTTGCCTGGGAAATTCCATGGACAGAGGAGTCTATTAGGTTACTGCCCATGGGGTCGCAAAGGGTCGAACAAGACTTAGTGACTAAACAACAACAAATTAACCCTATAAATGAGTTATAAGAAATAACTCATCCCATTTTACATCCTATCCCTAAACTTCCATTAGAATTCTTTTGTTTCTTGTTTATTTTCAGCAAAATAAGAGGGAGGAGCAATCAACTTGCTGATATTTGCTATCACTCCACAGAGGCACCAATGCAGTGTAGTTTCACAGTAGGAAGGAAAAATTATATATTATTATATATTGTTATATTTTATACTCACTTTTAGTCAAGAGTTCTCTGCTCTGATGCCCTATAGTCCATACTTTCAAAAAATAAATATATTACAAAATCAGATTATAAAACATAAAGATGTATGAGAAATCAGCAGCAGACTCTTCACTGTCCATAACTATAATTAGTGACTTCTGCATCCTGTATTCATTCCCTGAGACTTTTATAGGTGATTCCTTTCTTGCCTCTTCTAGCTTTTTGATTGTGGCTATATAACTCAATATTTTTGCCTCTCATCTTTATATGACCTTGACTGTGTGTCTTCTCTTTTGTGATAGACATACTTGCCATTGGATTGAGGGTCTACCCAGATAATTCAAGATGATTTTATATCAATTCCATAGCTTAGTTGCATGTGCACAGACTCTTTTCTTCATAAATGGTCACATTCACAAATCCTAGGTATGTGTGGTTTTGAGGGCAACTTCACCACATTACTATTGCTATTCTCATGTCTTTAATGGGAGTTCTATACTGAAGCAATGGCTGGTGTTTTTAATACAAGATCTCAAGATTTCCATTCTAATTCAGACTTCATTCTTGCTTCTCTTTTCAAGAACAACCATAAAATTGAAGGATTTATACATCTGTGAAATAACTGTAGATAAGGCACACACTGAAACTGTTCTAATTTAGTGGTCATAAATTAGCTACAAGTTAAAGGAGTTGTTTGGTTAGGAAGGTGTTTATATAGGTATGTAGGTGTGTGTGAGCACTCGGGCACTAAGTCATATCTGACTCTGCAGCCTCCTGGACTGTAGCCCTCCAGTCTCCTCTATCCATGGGATTTCCCAGGCAAGAATACTGAAGTGAGTGGTCAATTCCTCTATCTTCTGATCCAGGGATCAAACCTGCATCTCCTCCTATGGCAGGCAGATTCTTTACCACTGAGACACCTGGGAAGCCCTTATATAGATATATATACAATTCTCAAAACCTATTTTAAGTGTGCATTTTATTTTGTATAAATTTTACCCTAAAGGAAAGCAGCCTACATAGATAAGGGACATTTTTATCATCCTCAAGAAATTTTCTCGTGCCTTTCTTCTAGTAAATTGTGAAATATTATACAATTGATCATAACATCATCTTTTTTATCATTTTAATAGGGTCTGAGGTTATGTCTCTTCTTTAAGTCATCATGCTGGTAATTTTTGTATCATTTCTTGATATTTACAATCATTTAATAATTTAAAATTCTGGCTGTTTTCACCTTACCTCCATGATTTCTTACAAATATATTCCACATTTTAAAGTTTTCTGCTGCTTGAATACACTTTTTTAAAAAATATGCAGCCACAGTTATTTAAGATCAAAAAAGTGGTGTTATCATTACCCTTATCTTATAAGTTAGTACTGAGATTCAAAGAAGTTACCTATCTCGATTCTGCTAGTAAGTGGTACAACCTAGATTGGAATTCAGATCTTCGTCTCCAGTCTGCTACTACTCACATTTCATACCCCTGCATTTCAAATGCCCATGTCAAGGTAAACCAGCAGTCAGCCTTAGATATTAAAGAAGATACTATAGAAATTTCAAGGCAAAAATAAGAACTGTTTGGTTTAGTATAAAACTAAGTTGAATAGAGATAATTTAAGGTTTAAAAATTCATGATAAAGTTCTACACATAAATCACCTACTGTTGAACTGTTTCATAGTACTTGTTAAGTGAACAGAGCCACAGACAATCTCTTTTACTCTGTTTTCTTGTCTCTACCCTTTCCAACGCTAAGCTAAATGAATATTTTATATAAATGGCTTTTATTAGTGACATGAATGAAGTCTATCCAAGTATCCACAGAAAGGGAGGTAAAGGTCATGTATAGTCTCAAAAAGAACATTTTATGAATTCAAAAATTGTTACTGAATAATACCAGAAAATTTCAAAGAGTTATAGAACAAACATGGTTATATACCATATTTTCATCTTTAATTCTCCTGAAACTGAAACTTAAAATAAAACCTTAAAGCTTTAAGTGTGCAGGGGAATACTAAAATATCAAAACAAAGTCTATCTAGAGAACTGTGAATTCAATAATAGTAATTTTGGTAGTATCATTTACTGAGTGCCTGCTATGTACTGTATTGTCAGGAAGTGAATCCTCATGTATTATTGCACAGCTAGTATTTTCTGAGCAAATTTTACTGGAACCCATATTAAATGACAAGCCTCAGAAGTGAAATAATGACTAAATAGTGAAAGAAACCTGAAGAGATTCACCTTTCTGGAAGTATGTGTCTACTCTTTAAAGGGAATAAAACCCATAATCCTGGCAATATGACATTCATAATATTACAAAACATATGTAATACATGTCATTGGGTAGAATTCCATTGAGTTGAAATAAATGGCAGTTTCTAATTTTTGTTTGTTTGTTTGTTTTGTTTTGTCAGAGAAGGCAATGGCACCCCACTCCAGTACTCTTGCCTGGAAAATCCCATGGACGGAGGAGCCTGGTAGGTTGCAGTCCAGGGGGATGCTAAGAGTCGGACACGACTTGGGAGACTTCACTTTCACTTTTCACCGTCATGCATTGGAGAAGGAAACGGCAACCCACTCCAGTGTTCTTACCTGGAGAATCCGAGGGACGGGGGAGCCTGGTGGGCTGCTGTCTATGGGGTCACACAGAGTCGGACAGTACTGAAGTGACTTAGCAGCAGTAGCAGCAGCAAGGTACTTAATTGGTAAATTTAGAGTTGGCATTCTCTTAGTTGGGTGGGAGGGAGACTCAAGAAGGAAGGGATATATGTACACTTATAACTGACTCATACTGTTGCACAGCAGAAACTAATATAACATTGTAAAGCAGTTATACACCAATTAAAAAAATAAATTTTAAAAAAGAGTTTGTTAGAAATGCAGAAGTTCTGGTCCCTCTCTAGTCCCTAAATCAGAATCTGTATTTTAGTAAGAACTCCAAGTAATTTGTATGCACACATGAAAATCTGACATGTACTGATCTAAATAAGAAGAAACTCAGGAAACTTAACAGTGGATTTGATTGCATCTTGACTTGACCCTATCAGTTGCAAGAGATATTTGGGGGACAGCTAAGGAAATCTGAATATAGATTGCTGCTGCTGCTGCTGCTAAGTTGCTTCAGTCGTGTCCAACTCTGTGCGACCCCATAGACGGCAGCCCACCAGGCTCCCCCATCCCTAGGATTCTCCAGGCAAGAACACTGGAGTGGGTTGTCGTTTCCTTCTCCAATGCATGAAAGTGAAAAGTGAAAGTGAAGTCGCTCAAGTCGTGTCCGACTCTTAGCGACCGCATGGACTGAGGCCCACCAGGCTCCTCTGTCCACGGGATTTTCCAGGCAAGAATACTGGAGTGGGGTGCCATTGCCTTCTCCAATATACATTGCTAGATTATAGTAAGAAATTATGGTTATTCTGCTCGGTATGATAATGGTGCTGTGATTGTGTAGGAAAATGTCCTGAAAATTTTAGGGATCCTTACTTAAGTATTTAAGAGTGAAATCTCATGTATGTATTTTACTTCAAAGTATTTCAACAAGAAAAAATAGTGAATGAAGCAGATATATATAAAAACATTGTGTATATTGTGTGTTAGTTGCTCAGTTGTGTCTGACTTTTTGTGATCCCATGGACTGTAGCCCACCAGGCTCCTTTGTCCGTGGGATTCTCCAGGCAAGAATACTGAATGAGTTGCCATTCCCTTCTCCAGGGGAATCTCTCTGACCCAGGGATCAAAGCTAGGTCTCTCACATTGGAGGCAGACTTTGTCTCTGAGCCCACCAGGGAAGCCGATATAGCTAATTGTTAGCAACTGTTAAATGTAGGTGATGGATATGCAAGTGTCCATTATGAAAAATTTATATAATAAAAATTAGAAATAAAAAAATTAAGTTGGCAGAGTCTCAACATTTTTTATGACTAATATCATTTATTCTAAAAATATTTTAATCTAAGAAATACTGATTATATGTTATGGGCTCTTTCATCATGTGAGTTTTAGAGATTAAAATGTTGATTTTCAGTACATTTATTCAATTTTTTTGTTTGAGTACCTTGTGTGAGAACTGAAATCTCACTTTGGTCAACTGTCTCTTAAACATGCACTTATATTTAAAACACTATATCAGATCAGAGAATTCTACTATTTCAATAATATACAGCCTAAGAAGCTTAGTAGGCACATTCACTACTTCAAAACAATAATTAAACTACTTATGTGAAACACTTTTCTACAGAAGTAATACCTACACAGCAAAATGTCAAGATAATACAGATTTCCAGATTGGTAGGAAGCTTACCAGAATTTTCAATATATATGCTAAATACTGCTTAACAGAAGGTCAGAACACCCTCGGCATTTGAATATAATCTGATCATGAGAGAGGACTTGTAATTTAAGCCAGAGTTTCTAAACATTTTAAAACCAAGTACCACTTAAAAATAAATATTAAATATCTTGACTGTTTCAAAGATTCTGACATGCCTTCTCTGTGTGGGTCAAGTATTAAGGAGAGATGTGGGGAAGTTACACTACCCTTGAGAATCACTGGTAAGCAAAAAATACATGCTTATACATAGATTTTTACTCAAAGTGAAAAAAAATCTATAGATAGTTACACTATAAAATATAGGAAGTTCGGTCAATTCTTGAGTTCTATAATAGACATTGAAAAAGATGTTTTATGTATTATGAATAATCCTAGTAGAGGACACAGCAAGTATTATTTCAGCTAGGGCTTCCCAGGTGGAACTGGTGGTAAAGAATCTGCCTACCAATGCGGAAGAGGCAAGAGATGCAGGGTCTGGAAGATCGCCTGGAGGAGGAAATGGCACCTACTCCACCAGCTCAGTCAGTAAAGAATCCGCCTACAATGCAGGGGACCTGGGGTCAATCCCTGGGTGAAGAAGATCCCCTGGAGAAGCAAACGGCAACCCACTCTGTATTCTTGCCTGGAGAACTCCATGTACAGAGGAGACTAGCAGGCTATAGTCCGTGGAGTCGCAAGAGTAGGACACGACTTAGCGACTAAATCACCACCACCCATATCCCTTGCCTGGAAAAGTCCATGTACAGAGAAACCTGGTGGGCTACAGTTCATGGAGCCATAAAGAGTTGGACATGACTGAGTGACTGAGCCCAGCACAGCACAGTTCTCATAAAATTCCTATCAGGTAGACACTATCATTATTCCACTTAATAGATGAAGAAAAATCTCTTATCCAAGGAGTAAAGCTGAGAAATGAACCCAGGCAATATCTGTTCTCTTATCTTTTCTCTTACAGGCAGTATAAAATACACTGCCTATAAATTAGAATATAGTATTGCCTTATATGGTTTTGAGAGCCTTTACAGATAAGAAAAAATGAAATCCATGTTCATTTTGTATACATTTCATAAATGAATAAAATATACATATGTGTGTAATGTAATTTAAAATCTTTCCATGCCCTGAACTTCTCTTACCCTGTAAATTCATCTCTTAAGTAATTTTCAATTTATGTTCTATTCTATCATATTTTAATTTTTAGATAGGATATGTGAAACTAAAACTTTCCTAAATATTTTGGATCCTTATACTAAGTTAGACACTAAAAATGTTGTCTCCATTTTTGCATGAAGTTTAAATAACCTCAGAGTAAAAGAGGCAATACCACAATCTCAAGTAATTGAATGTTTAGCTAAGCACTCTGCTCTTTTCAGCTTGCAGACATAGATGGTTCTCTTAAACATCATTTGCACTTATAGGTGATTATAAATTTCATAGTCATTTAGCTGGAGTCCTGGAGCAGGTTTCAGGAGGAGCTGCTATGGATGAAGGAAAGGCACACACAGGCCTCAGAACAGCAACTATTTATCAACTTTTCTGACATTTATTTCAGATGTAACTGGTTCAGCTCTACTTGTGCAAACTGATTACACCTGGGGGTAGGGTACAGCAGCCAATGGCACTGTAACACAATTAACATTCTGAGTATCACTGAGAATTCAAGACACAAAAACTGAGTTGCAAGATAGAAAAAGAAAAACTGGTATTTGAAGATCTTGGAGGAAAAGAATTTTTCTCAGTAGTGAAGAACCCAAACTTTAATATGGTCTTTAGTAAAACCTGGTCTCCCTGGTAAGGTCTTGAGTCAATTTAACAACATAATTTCTTGGAGGTCAGAGCCTGTTAGCCTCCTGAAAAGTTTTCTGTTGAACAGTCAGTCAGTGCTTTTCTCAGGGCTGTTACTTAATCAACTGTGAAAGAAATGAGGGATTTAAAGGTCTTAGAGTTAAGGGCAAAAGAATCTAAACATCAGGTTAAGAAGAAACAAATACATTATTCAAATCCTGGGAGAGATACTGTAGTCCTTCAAAGTCCCTTTGCTAGAAATAGGGAGAGATTACCTTTATAGTCATGACCTCATGTTCCATAATCTGGATGAGAACACCTGGGGAAATTAAACCTGGAACATTAGCCTATCTGAAATTTTGCCATTCATTCTATTTCTCTTATTATTAGTTTAAAATCTTTCCTTGTGTGTGTCAAATACTAAGCCCAATGTAGGTTAAATAGTGGAGAGACCAGAGAGGCTCAATTCAGGAAATGATTAGCTATTTAAAGCTCTCCCAATCTGCCTCCCTACTTCCCCTTCTTCTAGCCCACATCTTTGGTCTTTCATTTAACATATGAATGACTACATATTAATACAGTCAGATAACCCTGGGCAAATTATGTATTTCTATTCCTGTTGCTACTTACTAAAGGCTTAATGAAAGTCTTTATTTCCCTATGTATCCCAGAGAGCACAGGTAGATTTAATTTCAAGGACTGAAAATGATTTTTGGAATATCTTTAGTTTGAGGCAATGTGTTTCTCTTTAGCTAAACATATTCATTTTAATCATTCAACCCATTTATTCACTTGGAAATCAATAAAGACACCAGATTAATTGTTAATTCACTAAAGCAAAAATCCCATTTAATTGAATAAATAAATGGTAAAGAAAAGAGCTACTATTTTAGCCTTAGTGGATTAAACATGTATGCTACATTTGTCTCTTAATACAAGTCTCTGAAGATGATTCTAAGCTTGAATTCAAAATATATCCAACCTTCAACACAAAATAGACCTTTTCCTTTGTGATTAAAGTATATAGAAAGAAAATATGCTTTTGGTTGCTTTCTGATAACATCTTTTCTTAATTTTCATTTGAGAATAATTGGTTATCTTGATTCCCCTCCTCCTTCATCCTCATTCAAAGACAGTGAAATTAAAAAGACATTGATGTTCTCCTTTTCAAAAAATGGATCACTTCTGATTCAGATTCTATTGAACATTAAAATTCCAGACTTAAGACTAATTGCCTCCTTTCTTATTAATTTGGACCCAATTTTCAGCTGCCCTCAGGTCGCTCGATGGCAATTAATTAATTTATGAATCAACTGAAGAGGAATTCAGATTGCAAAAAAGAGAGAGAGAGAGAAGCTGGTTTTCTTTAAATTTATGACCAGCATTTTTTAAATGACTCAATTCTAAGTTTTTATATTCATAATTAAGCATAGTTCACATTTGCAAGTTATTTTTAGAGAAGTTAAATGTTCAAATTTAATTTTTATTTTAGATTATTTATTATTTGCCTTGGGATAAGAGTTTTAATCAAAGTACAAACACACTAAATAATTATTAAGTTATTCCACTGTGATTTGATAGAATAACTGAATGTGAAGGGCTGCAGTAATTCTCACCAACCTCTCAATACAGGCAGTGTGGTAAACTAAGCTACATAGGAATTTTGAACATAGGTTTGAATTTTTACTCTGTTACTTACTATGGTGACTTTGAACAGGCACTTTAGTTCTCTGACACTGCTGCTTATGAGTATTTTGGAATTAATATAATGCACACAGAATGATGACACCACCCTTATGGAAGAAAGTGAAGAACTAAAGAGCCTCTTGATGAACGTGAAAGAGGAGAGTGAAAAAGTTGGCTTAAAGCTCAACATTCAGGAAACTAAGATCATGGAATCCTGTCCCATCACTTCATGGCAAACAGATGGGGAAACAGTGGAAATAGTGGCTGACTATATTTTTCTGGGCTCCAAAATCACTGCAGATGGTGACTGCATCCATGAAATTAAAAGACACTTACTTCTTGAAAGGGAAGTTATGACCAACCTAGACAGAATATTAAAAAGCAGAGATATTACTTTGCCAACAAAGGTCTGTCTAGTCAAGGCTGTGCTTTTTCCTGTAGTCATGTATGTATGTGAGAGTTGGACTATAAAGAAAACTGAGCACCAAAGAATTGATGCTTTTGAACTGTGGTGTTGTAAAAGACTCTTGAGAGTCCCTTGGACTGCAAGGAGATTCAACCAGTACATCCTAAAGGAGATCAGTTCTGGGTGTTCATTGGAAGGACAGATGTTGAAGCTGAAACTCCAATACTCTGGCCACCTGATGCAAAAAGCTGACTCATTGGAAAAGACCCTGATCCTGGGAGGGATTGGGGGCAAGAGGAGAAGGGAATGACAGAGAATGAGATGGCTAGATGGCATCACCAACTCAATAGACATGGGTTTGGGTGGACTCTGGGAGTTGGTGATGGACAGGGAAGCCTAGCATGCTGCAGTTCATGGGGTCACAAAGGGTAGAACACGACTGAGGAACTGAGCTGAACACAGAATATTGTTATATACTGTTATTGTAGTTATGTATTAATAACATAATAACAAAGGAGAAAAGGAAAGGTACACCCATTTGAATGCAGAGTTCCAAAGAATAGCAAGGGGAGATAAGAAAGCCTTTCTTAGTAATCAATGCAATTAAATAAAGGGAAAAAAATAGAATGGGGAAGACTACAGATCTCTTCAGAAAATTAGAGATTCAAAGGGAACATTTCATGCAAAAATGGTCACAATAAAGGATGGTAATGGTGTGGCCCAAACAGAATCAAAAGATATTAAGAAGAGGTGGCAAGAATATACAGAAGAACAATACAAAAAGATCTTCATGACCGAGATAACCATGAAGGTGTGATCACTCACCTAGGGCCAGACATCCTGGAATGTGAAGTCAAGTAGGCCTTAGGAAGAATCACTATGAACAAAGCTAGTGGAGATGACGGAATTCCAGTTCAGCTAATTCAAATCCTAAAAGATGATATCGCAAAAGTGCTGCACTCAATATGTCAGCAAATTTGGAAAACTCAGCAGGGGCCACAGGACTGGAAAAGGTCAATTTTCATTCCAATCCCAAAGAAAGGCAATGCCAAAGAATGTTCAAACCATCTCACAATTGCAATCATGTCACACACTAGCAAAGTAATACTCAAAATTCTCCAAGCCAGGCTTCAACAGTACGTGAACTGTGAACTTCCAGTTATTGAAGCCTGATTTAGAAAAGGCAGAGGAACCAGAGATCAAATTGCCAACATCAGCTGGATCTTCAAAAAAGCTAGAGTTTCAGAAAAACATCTACTTTTGTTTTATTGACTATGTCAAAGACTTTGACTATGTGGATCATCACAAACTGTGGAAAATTCTTAAAAAGATGGGAACCAGACCACACAACCTGTCTTCTGAGAAATCTCTATGCAGGTCAAGAAGCAACAGTTAGAACTGGACATGGAACAACAGACTGGTTCCAAACAAGGAAAGGAGTATGTCAAGGTTATATTATCAGCCTGCTTATTTAGCATATATGCAGAGTATATCATGAGAAACACTGAGCTGGATGAAGCACAAGCTAGAATCAAGATTGCTGGGAGAAATATTGATAATCTCAGATATGAAGATGACACCACCCTTATGTTAGAAAGCAAAGAGGAACTAAAGAGCCTCTTGATGAAAGTGAAAGAGCAGAGTGACAAAGTTGGCTTAAAACTCAACATTCACAAAACTAAGATCATGGCATCCAGTCCCATTACTTCATAGCAAGTAGATAGGGAAACAATGAAAACAGTGAGAGAGTTTATTTTTTGATCTCCAAAATCAGTGCCAATGGTGAGTACAGCCATGAAATTAAAAGACACTTGCTCCTTGGGAGAAAATCTATGACAAACCTAGACAGCATTTTAAAAATCAGAGACAATACTTTACCAACAAAACTCCAACTAGTGAAAGTTATGGTTTTTCCAGAGTAGTCATATATGGATGTGAGAGCTGGACTATAAAGAAAGCTGAGCACCAAAGAATTTATGCTTTTGAACTGTGGTGTGGGAGAAGACTCTTGAGAGTCCCTTGGACTACAAGGAGAATCAACCAGTCAATCCTATAGGAAAGCATTCCTGAATACTCTGCTGAAGCTGAAGCTCCAATACTCTGGCCACCAGATGCGAAGAACTGACTCATTTGAATAGACCCTGGTGCTGGGAAAGATTGAAAGTGGGAGGAGAAGGGGATGACAGAGGATGAGATGGTTGGATGGCATCACTGATGAAATGGACATGAGTTTGAGTAGGCTCCCGGAGTTGGTGACGGACAGGGAAGCCTGGTGCACTGCAGTCCATGGGGTCACAACAAGTCTGACACAACTGAGTGACTGAACTGAACTGATTAATAGCATACTTTAACACATATATTAATAATACTTATATATTATTATTCAGGAACTTCCCTGGTGGTTTAGATGGTAGAGAATACACCTGAAATGTGGGAGATCTGGGTTCAGTTCCTGGGTCAGGAATACCCCGTGGAGAAGGAAATGGCAACCCACTCCAATATTCCTGCCTGGAGAATTCAATGGACAGTGGAGCCTGGTGGGCTATAGTCTATAGGATTACAAAGAGTCAGACATGACTGAGCAACTACCACTTTCACTTTCATTCACTATTCAGCATTATTAACCTAGATATTACAATAAGCAAAAGTCTTAGAATGGTAGCTGAAAGATAGTAGCTATTAAATAAATTCTAGTAATTATTATTATATTAATATGTCCTATTAAACTCTGTATCTCCATTGCTTAGTATGACTTCATACACACTAACACATGTTTATTTGAGCTTAATATCTTTTTATCTTTATTAGAATCATAAATGACCAAATATTTCATACAAAAGGGGAAAAGTTGGAGTTTTTAAATACTCGAAAATGTCCAGGCTATTTTGGAGGATTTTTATACATCATTTGAGAATTAAAAATTCAAGTTAGCAAATACTACTACTTGATTCTAAGACAGGTTGCTAAAAGACAAAGGCTATCATAGTTACCTCTGTGGCCATGGACATATACCATACATATTTTCATGCTTTCCTCCCTCATTGTAAAAGTTTAACAAATGTTTATTGGGTTACATTCATGCACTAAGAATAAAAGAGAGTCATTAATACTGAGAAGCAAACAAGAGAAGAGACAAGAAGGTGGTAAGTGAAGAGGAAAAGTTCAATATTTACATAACCTCCTGCTCTTTCTGCCTCTGCAACTCGGCTTGCTCCTTGCAACGTCTAGATCATGTAGGTCTCAGAAAGTGGGGACTCACGAGCATATCTCACTCACCCTTGTCCTGTTGTTTGCAATTGCCCTAGCCCCTACAAACCCACAAACCCGCTTAATCATGCCTGCTTGTAAATAAAAACTCTGTAACCCCTTTGTTTGGGGCTCAGAGCTTGGAGTGTTAACTCCTCTGGGTCCACCGGCGTAATTAACCTGAGTTCTCCAACTCTCTTTGTGTGGTGCTTGGTTTCTTGATTACTGGTTTCTGCAACAAAGGTACACAAAAAATGTGTCTAAATGTACATATGCATTTTTGTGTGGAGAGAGAAATAGAAGATAAAGTTTACTTACGTACACAATCTAGATAGAAAGATATATACACCTCTATGCATATATTCAGCTAACAGTAGGCTTACATATACATGTGTTATATAAATATGGCATGTTTGGTTATACATTTATGAAGAAATAAACTCTGCTTAAATAAACTAAATGACAAAATAGAGTCATGCACAGGATGCTAATTCCAAATAATGGATTTGGGTTTCAGAGAAAACATCCTGCAGAAGTACTTTCTTACCTTAATCTTGAAAGATACCACACAGTCAGGAAAGAATATGGTTAGCATATAGCACTAAAAGGGAAGAGAATGCTCTGTAGCAGACAGATGAAGAACTCCTTACTCTGTGACTAGATACTCTTATTAGTTTGGTATTAATTGGCTACGTGACAAGGACATGAGGAAATGGAAGATCATTGAGGATCTTAATACAATGCCAAAGTACTCAGATTCTATTTTGAAGATAAAAAGGAGACATCTTTACAGTTTTAAACAGGGAGTAAGGATATTTCACTAGATTATTTCAATGGCAACTCAGTTCAAATACTATATTTTATGATCGTATCAGAGGTATAGTACCAGAAGAATTTTTTCAGAACTGTTTGTATAAACTTAGTTCAGTTCAGTTCAGTCGCTCAGTCGTGTCCGACTTTCTGCAGCCCCATGAATCGCAGCATGCCAGGCCTCCCTGTCCATCACCAAATCCCAGAGTTCACCCAACTCATGTCCATAGAGTTGGTGATGCCATCCAGCCATCTCATCCTCGGTCGTCCCCTTCTCCTCCTGCCCCCCAGTCCTTCCCAGCATCAGAGTCTTTTCCAATGAGTCAACTCTTCGCATGAGGTGGCCAAAGTCCTGGAGTTAACTTTAGCATCAGTCCTTCCAAAGAACACCCAGGACTGATTTCCTTTAGAAGGGACTGGTTGGATCTCCTTGCAGTCCAAGGGCTCTCAAGAGTTTTCTCCAACACCACAGTTCAAAAGCATCAATTCTTTGGTGCTCAGCTTTCTTCACAGTCCAACTCTCACATCCATACATGACCACAGGAAAAACCATAGCCTTGACTAGACGGACTTTTGTTGGCAAAGTAATGTCTCTGCTTTTGAATATGCTATCTAGGTTGGTCATAACTTTTCTTCCAAGGAGTAAGCATCTTTTAATTTCATGGATGCAGTCACCATCTGCAGTGATTTTGGAGCCCAGAAAAATAAAGTCTAACACTGTTTCCACTGTTTTCCCATCTATTTCCCATGAAGTGATGGGACCAGATGCCATGATCTTAGTTTTCTGAATGTTGAGCTTTAAGCCAACTATTTCACTCTCCTTTTTCACTGTCATCAAGAGGCTTTTTAGCTCCTCTTCACTTTCTGCCATAAGGGTGGTGTCATCTGCATATCTGAGGTTATGGTATAAACTCACTTTAAAAATAAATATAATGTAAGACCAGAAACTATAAAACTCCTAGAGGAGAACATAGGCAAAACACTCTCAGACATACATCACAGCAGGATCCTCTATGATCCACCTCCCAGAATTCTGGAAATAAAAGCAAAAATAAACAAATGGGATCTAATTAAAATTAAAAGCTTCTGCACAACAAAGGAAACTATAAGCAAGGTGAAAAGACAGCCTTCTGAATGGGAGAAAATAATAGCAAATGAAGCAACTGACAAACAACTAATCTCAAAAATATACAACCAACTTATGCAGCTCAATTCCAGAAAAATAAACGACCCAATCAAAAAATGGGCCAAAGAACTAAATAGACATTTCTCCAAAGAAGACATACGGATGGCTAACAAACACATGAAAAGATGCTCAACATCACTCATTATCAGAGAAATGCAAATCAAAACCACAATGAGGTACCACTTCACACCAGTCAGAATGGCTGCGATCCAAAAATCTGCAAGCAATAAATGCTGGAGAGGGTGTGGAGAAAAGGGAACCCTCCTACACTGTTGGTGGGAATGCAAACTAGTACAGCCACTATGGAGAACAGTGTGGAGATTCCTTAAAAAATTGCAAATAGAACTACCTTATGACCCAGCAATCCCACTGCTGGGCATACACACCGAGGAAACCAGAATTGAAAGAGACACATGTACCCCAATGTTCATCGCAGCACTGTTTATAATAGCCAGGACATGGAAACAACCTAGATGTCCATCAGCAGATGAATGGATAAGAAAGCTGTGGTACATATACACAATGGAGTGTTACTCAGCCATTAAAAAGAATACATTTGAATCAGTTCTGTTGAGATGGATGAAACTGGAGCCGATTATACAGAGTGAAGTAAGCCAGAAAGAAAAACACCAATACAATATACTAACACATATATATGGAATTTAGAAAGATGGCAATGACGACCCTGTATGCAAGACAGGAAAAAAGACACAGCTGTGTATAACGGACTTTTGGACTCAGAGGGAGAGGGAGAGGGTGGGATGATTTTGGAGAATGGCATTCTATCATGTATACTATCATGTAAGAATTGAATTGCCAGTCTATGTCTGACGCAGGATACAGCATTCTTGGGGTTGGTGCATGGGGATGACTCACTGAGATGTTATGGGGAGGGAGGTGGGAGGGGGGTTCATGTTTGGGAACACATGTAAAAATTAAAGATTTTAAAATTAAAAAAAAAAAAAGAATGCAAACTAAAAAAAATAAATAAATAAATAAATAAATATAACAGAAACTCATAGACATATATGTTTACCACTTTTATAAATTATATCTTGGCTATAATGTGGTTATAAGCTAAAATCTAAGTGTTATGCTTTACAATTTATGAGTGTATGCTGGAAAAGGTGCTTGTTAAACAGAACAGTTCTAGCCATGAAAGAAGCCATATTTGATTTATAAACTGTCAATGTTTTTATGATTGCACTTCAATAATGTAAACTATCACCAACAAAAAGTGAAGATAGAATCCATTTATAGCAAAAGTCATCAAAGATCATTTTCTACCAAACAAAGCTCCTTTTCTATGTTAGCCTCACTGCAGTCACAGAATTTTGCTTGTACGTTTGCTTGGACATTTAGTAATGTCCAAAAGATGGAATCCAGTTCAATGATGATTATCTTAGTCTTTATGGCTATAATTATCCCTCTTCTATAATGATATGCCGTCAGATTTTATATTGTTTGCAGAATAACTCTCACTTCCTCATTTACTGAGAAAGAGGAAACACTGATAAAAATCTGCTTCCACTGGATGATCTTCTATGTTTTCCTGTTTATAAATTAAAGGAGTCTGTTTAAATTACTAATGTGGTAAATAGACAATAACAAAATCTCAACCAATGTATATTTAGTAACAATTTTTATAAATTATGTTTTAGTCTTAAATTTAGAATTAGTATTTCAGAATTGGAAAGGACATTAGGAAATAGTCAGGAGAGTCCTTCTTTTTACATCTGTAGCATAAAGATGGTGACTTTTTTACCCAGTATAAAGAGAACTCAGTAAGGGGGCATCTGGAAATAGACGGGTTAGGATAAAAATGCTTGTTTGGCACCATATTGCCATATCATACCATCATGTAACTTTTCTAAATGCCTATCAAAATCGTCAGTCACTAACAACATAAAAATGCCCAGTGACTTTTAGTAGAAAGAAGATGGAGTGAAAGAATATGTAAGTAAATTTTCTCACAGCTATGCTACATAGCATCTAGATTTCTGTCCATGGCTAGGTTCTTGTACTTTAATGAGATATTTTAAAAAATGCTGAGAAGAGAGACAAAACTCTAGCAATATATTTATTATAAGGATATTCCCTCAAATGGTAGAAGCATGCACACAAAAAGCAAATACCCACATGCACATATGAGTGAAGGAAAAGGGTGAAAAAAAAGAAAGCATATGAACGCACTCCACTTCTTTAATAAAGTTAGTATAATATCTATGCATATTAACTTCATGGAAATATTTCCTGTGCTTCCTTTACTGGAATCACTAAATTTTAAACACAGGTCTTTTGTTAATTGAAAATCTTTGAAAACCTCTTTGTTCCCCTTACTGGCTAACCCTGATTGTCACAATGAGGCCAAAGTCAGGGTTCAATCCCCATGTGGTCTAACAGGCTTGTCACTGAAAACATTTCCTCTCTGGGTGTCCATTGTTATCACAGATCTCAAAAATATGCACTGCTCTCCAAAAGGGAAATTCAGTCAACACTCCTAGAAAAATCAAGTCACATGAGGCCTTGGATTGTTAGAATTATCTTTTTGTCTATGGATTTGGCGATGCCAGAAAGTTGTAGTGCACATCAGAATTTACTTTGCTTTGTAATTATTTTAGAAATAATGAGTTAATGACATGTACAAACTTTCAGTTAAGCATAATGGCAAAATGACAGTATTTGTGAGTTTTACTATTATGCCACTCTGGAAACCATTTAGACTTTGCACAGAGCAGACATCCAGTAAACTTGTGATAAGAAAATAAAAGATCATTAGAATTTTCATGAATTCATTATAAAGTCTATAATATTATTAAATCAACCTATGTTTAAAAGACTTATTTAAAAGACAAATTCCACTCCCCTGCAAGGCTGCTATAAAAATGCTTAAATGATTGTCTTATTTTGCTTTAAAGTGGTATGCCAAAGCCTAGGGAACCATGAAGGAGAAAGAAACACTGAGAGAGAAGATAAAAAGAAAAGCAAAACAAAAATAACTCTTGTGTCTGCATTGCAGGAGCACTCTTTCTTTACAGAATGGATTTCCCTTTCAATAAATAAAGCACTGGGCAGAGACTCACTTTGCAGATGAACTGCTTGTAATAAATTATACATTCTGGAATTTAAAAAAATATATAGAAAATATAAACTTAGGAAAAATGGTACTGATATATCTTATTTAAGAGATTAGAAGGATAATAATATTTTAATAAAAAGAATATTTTTAGTAAATTACCTCATAACCCACAGTCTGATATTACAAAGCATATCTTTCATTAAATGAAAAACATATAGACAGGCAAAAAAAAAAAAAAAAAAAGAAAAGAAAAACCTAAAAGTATTTGCAGAACATGACACATGAGTCTACCTGTTCTGGAAGCATTAGGGATGAAAAGAGAATTCTCTTCCAGGCTTTGCTTCTAGCATCGTTACCTTGGACAAAATCTTTACTTAGCATTATTGCACTTCAGTTGCCAATTAATGTGTGACTCTAGGCTTCTTTTATTTTCTAAATTTCTCAGATTTTAGATTTGGTATTCCCATTCCTCACTGCCCACTGCCTCCCACACACATTTCACCTGCTCTTCTGATTCTAACCAATAGAGTTATTATTATAGCTAGAATTATTCAGAGCGCTACTAAAATTCTCTGATGCCTGGGCCCCATCCAGAACAATTAAATCGGCATCACAAGATTAACCTTAAAAGATACATTTTAGCAAAATCTCTTTAAATGGGAATCAACCTCTTCCCTCTTTGTGGAGGCGTGATTGGGAAGAAAGGCATAATTACAGGTTTTAATATATACTAGCTTATAACAAATTTGAACTCCATGGTAGCTGTTACCTGATTTTATAACACCTCAAAACAACTTTTTCTTATCTTGGGAAGTAACACATAATAAAAATATGAAATAATATGTTGAACTTCCTATCCTGCCTTTACTTGAAAGAAACAGTGTTAGTCATTCATTTATCTTCGACTCTTTGAGACTCCATGGACTGTAGCCCAGGCTCCTCTGTCCATGGGATTTTCCAGGCAAGAATACTGCACTGGGTTGCCATTTCCTTCTCCAGAGGATCTTTCTGACCCAGGAATTTAATCTGGTTCTTCCACATTCCCAGCAGATTCTTTACCATCTGAGCCACCAGGGAAGCCCTTTACTTCTATAGCCTCTGTTACTATTGTCAACAAAACAGAGATGAGGCTCTATTTGGTATGTACATGTGAATCCTTCAAGGAGTACACACATGTGATTCTATTGCAAAGTATGAGTGGAAGAGAGTTTTCAACAACAAAAACACTTTAATTTAGCAGAGTGGAGGTAAAAAGTATGATTAGAAATTAAATACATACTGCTATCATCCATGCAGAAAACTGAGAAAACATCTGAGAAAAATATAATAAAATTTGAGAACAGAAACAGGATAATAGGTGAATTCTTATACTACTATTTCTTTCCATTTTCATCAACACACAAGCACTGTTTTTATAAATAGGAACACTTGAATTGAAAATAGTATATAGCCTAAGTTTTTGTGGAACTCTCAGTTGAAAGACATTTGGCTGAAAGCCAGAATTTTCCTCAGGCTCATAAAAGAAGCCTAACTTCACAATACACCTGCTTTCTCCTCTGTGTAATTTTCTTTTTATATTCATGGAGTGAGCTGCAATTCAATAGCTTTTGTGGCCTTCTTCTCTCTTCTCCCCATTTGGTGTGGCATGAAAGATATTAAAAAAAAAACAATATAAACAACTCAATTGCTTGTTAAATTTTATGTTAAGGATATGCACTGATCCAGCAAAATCACCACAGACAGCCAGAAATGCTGTTGAAATTGAAGTATCCCTGCCCCCCATTTGTTGTTTACAGAGAAAGCAAGGAGTGACCCAAAATTGCTTTGCTCTTCTCTGACACTTCAGCTAGAGGAACCAAACCAGGAAAAAGGAACGGAAGTATGTTAGGTTTTTCTATGCCGTTCTATTTATTTCAAGTAGAGCAAACTGTAATGAGGATTAAGAACAAATTCAACACCGTCGGTTCATGTAACTGAATGCACTGTGCGCTCAGTTGCTCAGTTGTGTCTGATTCTTTGTGACCCCATGGACTGTAGCCCACTAGGCTCCTCTGTCCATGGAATTTCCCAGGCAAGAATACTGGAGAGGGTTATTTGCTCCCCCAGAGGATCTTCCTGACCTAGGGATCAAATCCATGGCTCCTGAGTCTGCTACATTGGCAGGTGGGTTCTTTCACTGCTGAGCCAGCTAGGAAGTCCTAGCTGAATGTAGACTGGGATTCAAAAACAATAGCACTAGACCTGTTGGGTCACAGCATCACAGCACCTCTCCCTACCAGGAAGACCTTATAGGAAACATCCAGTTGTTTCAGCAGGAATGAGTTCTGGAATGTCATTCTTCAAGTATTATGAAGATTTTAGCTGAATTCACTTGAAAGGAAAATACCTTTGCTCTGAATATGACCAAAAAAAAAAAAAAAACTTTTGTTATTGCCTTTCCCCTCATTTTTTCCCCCCCTGATGAGCCAGCAACAAAGTAGTTTTCCTGTCAAGAAAAAAAAAAAAAAAAGTTTTCCAATTAATCCAATTCTGCTTAGACCATCAGAAAGGGAAAGCAAACAGTAAGACACTTCTTCCCTCTGGCTTTGCTTCTCAAGCAACCCTTACCAAAATCCTAGCTACAGTACTCACTTCTAAGCAAGGTGTGGGGACGTGAAATATTCTGAGGAGTTCTTCATCAGATTTTTGACATTTTAAAAAGAAGTAACTCAACACTCTTTGGAACTGCAAGGCTTTTATTGGTTCTGTTCCTCTTCAGCCTTTTATTTCTGTTCTTTAGGGAAACAGAAAATATAATGGCAACTTAAGAAACAGTTGATAGAACTTGCTAAGAGGATTGGATTCCTAAGCTCCAACCTTGGAGAACACTTTCCTGGATTTAAGTGCTCTTTTCTGTCAACCTGGTGAGGACAAATTTTATTTTGGATTCTCTTTCACCAAGAGATACTGAGCAATAGTAAAGTAAAATGCTTTTATTCACCCTGAGGATATGCTCTAGTGATATGCTTTGTAATTCAATACTATGTTATTGAAACATATGTTAAGAAACACACAGATAATACAGGCTGTAATCATTCCACAACATCAAAAATGGGAAGCAATGGACAGTGTTGTAAAATTATAACTAAATGTTGGTTAAAACACATGGAGGAATAACAAGCAATATACATCATAGGTGTTTTGAGGCTGAGAAGAAAATTATGGTTAGAGAAGGATATTGGGTGAAGCAGAGATCAGACCTATCATTGTATTAGAAAAGAAGGCACATGAGCCTATCTTTCCATTTCAGTTCAGTCACTCTCAGTTGCTCAGTTGTGTCTGACTCTTTGCAACCATCAACTGCAGCACACCAGGCTTCCCTGTCCATCACCAACTCCTTGTCAAACTCATGTCCATTGAGTTGGTGATGACATACAACCATCTCATCCTCTGTCAACCCCTTCTCCTTCCACCTTCAATCTTTCCCAGCATCCAGGTCTTTTTCAATGAGCCAGTTCTTCGCATCAGGTGGCCAAAGTATTGGAGCTTCAGTTTCAGCATCAGTCTTTTCAATGAATATTCAGGACCGATTTCCTATAGGATTGACTGGTTTGATCTCCATACAGTCTGAGAGATTCTCAAGAGTCTTCTCCAACACCACAGTTTAAAAGCATCAATTCTTTGGTGCTCAGTTTTCTCTATAATCCAACTCTCACAACCATACATGACTACTGGAAAACCATAGCTTTGACTATATGGACATTTGTTGACAAAGTAATGTCTCTACTTTTTAATATGCTGTCTAGGTTTGTTATAGCTTTTCTTCCAAGGATCAAGTGTCTTTTAATTTCATGACTACAGTTACCATCTGCAGTGATTTTGGAGCCCAAGAAAATAAAGTTTGTCACTGTTTCCATTGTTTCTTCATGTATTTCCCATGAAGTGATGGTACCAGATGCCATGATCCTAGGTTTTTGAATTTTGAGTTTTAAGCCAACATTTTCATGCTCCTCTGTCACTTTCATCAAGAGGCTTTTTAGTTCCTCTTTGCTTTCTGCCATAATGATGGCATCATCTGCATATTTGAGGCTGTTGATATTTCTCCTAGCAATCTTGATTCCAGCTTGTGCTTTATCCAGCTTGGTATTTCACGTGATGTACTCTGCATATAAGTTAAATAAGCAGGTGACAAATCAGCCTTGATGTATTCCTTTCCCAATTTTGAATAGTTCTGTTGTCCAAGTCTGGTTCTAAATGTTGCCTCTTGACCTGAATACAGGTTTCTCAGAAGGCAGATAAGGTGGTCTGGTATTCCCAATGCATTAAGAATATTCCACAGTTTGTTGTGATTCACTCTGTCAAAGTCTTTAGCTTTTGACTTTAGACTTTGTATAGAATACAGATACATGAACATAACTTAGACAAGACACTAAAGAGTCCTCACTGAGGGAAGAAGAAGAAAAGAGCAAAGTTTCTGTTGACACTGAAGTCTCAAATAAATGACTGACCAGATCTCTGCTGATTCTGCATCACATCCATTTGGATGGGAACTAGCAAAAAAATAAATAAATAAAAAGTAATGACTATTGGTGAGGATATGAAAAAAGTGAAGAGCATGCAGTATGGAAAAAGTTAAAATTTTGTGCACTGTTTATGGGGTATAAAATGCTACAGTTGCTGTAGAAAACAGTATGAAGTTTCCTCAACAAATTAAAAATAGAATAACCATACGATCAAACAATTCCAATTCTAGGTATATGTCCACAGGTTTGTCTTAAACAGATACACTTATGTTCATAGAATTATTCATAATAGCTAGAATGTGAATGGAAAAGTAAAATATATATATATATATATATATATATATATATATATGTACAATAAAATATTATTCAGCTTCAAGAAGCCAGGAGATTCTGAGATTTACTACAACATGGATAAACCTTGAGGACACTATGCTAAATGAAATAAGCCAATCACAAAAAGAAAAGTATTACATGATTCCTCTTATGTGAGGTTCCTAGAGCAGTCACAACCATAAGACAGAAAGCAGAATGGGTTGCCAGAAGGGAAGGGGGAAAGGGAATAGGGAATTACTGATTAATGGGTTCAAAATTTCAGTTTTAAAAGGTGAAAAGTTATGGAAATGTATGGTGGTGATGGTTACACAACCATATGAATGCATATAACATCATTGAATTGTATACATAAAAATGGTTAAGATGGTAAATTTTATGTCATGTGCATTTTACCACCATGAAAAAATTGAAAACAATGTAGACCTTTTAAAAAAGACAAATGCTATGTAAATTGTACGGACTGATGGTACTAAAAGGCATAACAACAAAACACAGCCCCTGAATATAGATTGGTCCTTGTGCTAGAAAAAATAAAAACTATATACTATATTATTGGGTTAATTGAAAAAACTAGAGTGTGAAAAAGAGATCAGAAAAATAATTTTATTAATGTTAAATTTACTGAAGTTGATACTGTATTGAGCCATGTAAAAGAATATTCCTGTTATGGGGAAATGCATAAAGAAAATTTAAGGTAAAAAGACATGATATATGTAGCTCACTCTAAAACATTTCAGCTATATATAGAAATATATATATTAAACTATATATAGATAACATATCTATATCAATATCTACAAATAGAGAAATAGAGAATAAATGATTGATAAATAGGGAAAAGTGTTAACAATAGGTGATTCTGAGGAAATAGCATGTTTCTGTATTAGCATTTGTATTTTATTCTTATCTTATAACTTTTCTGTAAGTTTGAAATAAAAAAAATTAGTAGAATTAAGTCCTAAATTCTGCATGGGAAATTTGAGACCCTTCATAGTTTGGCCCTAGTCTGTTTCTCTAGCCTCTTTTCAATTCCCTAAAATCGATACTTTCTGAATCACAGCACCAATTTTCACCAAGCCCTATAAGTTGGCAATTGTTTTCCATAATAATTGTCTACTGATCTTGTAAAGCCCAACTCAATTATCACGCTCAGACAATTGAGTCAGAATTAAGTGTTCATCTTTGTCTCTACTGAAATAGAGCTAAAGATATTGTTCAGTTCAGTTCAGTTCAGTCGCTCAACCGTGTTTGAATCTCTGTGATCCCATGAATCGCAGCATGCCAGGCCTCCCTGTCCATCACCAACTCCCAGAGTTCACTCAAACTCATGTCCATTGAGTAAGTGATGCAATCCAGCCATCTCATCCTCTGTTGTCCCCTTTTCCTCCTGCCCTCAATCCCTCCCAGCATCAGAGTCTTTTCCAATGAGTCAACTCTTCGCATGAGGTGGCCAAGTATTGGAGTTTCAGCTTCAGCATCAGTCCTTCCAAAGAACACCCAGGGCCGATCTCCTTTCGAATGGACTGGTTGGATCTCTTTGCAGTCCAAGGGACTCTCAAGAGTCTTCTTCAACACCGCAGTTCAAACGCATCAATTCTTCAGCACTCAGCTTTCTTCACAGTCCAATTCTCACACCCATACATAACCACTGGAAAAACAATAGCCTTGACTGGATGGACCTTTGTTGGCAAAGTAATGGCTCTGCTTTCCAATATGCTATCTAGGTTGGTCATAACTTTCCTTCCAAGGAGTAAGCGTCTTTTAATTTCATGGCTGCAGTCACCATCTGCTGTGATTTTGGAGCCCCCAAAAATAAAGTCTGACACTGTTTCCACTGTTTCCCCATCTATTTCCCATGAAGTGATGGGACCAGATGCCATTGATGAAATTAAATTACTAATGCTAAGTGACTCTAGTTCTGTAAGAAACTGGTAACAGAAATGGATATATGTGCATGTGTACTAAACTGGACTAATATTCTCTGTTTTGTCTTTTATTTTCCTGTCTACTCTCTACTTCAGTAGTTATTATATATTGATAAGATTATCTATCCAATATGGTACTGCAGAAGAGCAGAGAAATAGTTCCAGAAGGAATGAAGATGCAGAGCCAAAGCAGAAGCAAGACCGGTTGTGGATATGACTGGTGGTGAAAGTAAACTCTGATGCTGTAAAGAATGATATTGCATAGGAACCTAGAATGTTAGGTCCATGAATTAAGGTAAATTGGAAGTGGTCAAACAGGAGATGGCAAGAGTGAACATTAACATTTTAGGAATCAGTGAACTAAAATGGACTGGAATGGATTAATTTAATTCAGATGACCATTATATCTACTACTCTGGGCAAGGATCCCTTAGAAGAAATGAAGTAGCCCTCATAGTCAACCAAAGAGTCTGAAATGTAGTATTTGGGTGCAATCTCAAAAACAACAGAATGATCTTGGTTCATTTCCAAGCAAACCTTTCAATATCATAGTAATCCAAGTCTATGTATTTCTCAACCAGTACTGCTGAAGAAGCTGAAGCTGAATGGTTCTATGAAGACCTACAAGACCTTCTAGAACTAACACCCAAAAAAGATGTCCTTTTCATCACAGGGGACTGGAATGCAAAAGTAGGGAGTCAAGAGATACCTGCTTATAGCAAACATCCTCTTCCAACTATAAGAGACAACTCTACACATGGTCATCACCAGATGGTTAATATCAAAATCAGATGGATCTTTTGGAGCTGAAGATGGAGAAGCTCTATAAAGTCAGCAAAAAGAAGACTTGGAGATGACTGTGGCTCAGATCATGAACTCCTTATTGCCAGATTCAGAGTTAAATTGAAGAATGTAGGGAAAACCACTAGGACATTCAGGTATGACCAAAACCAAATCCCTTATGATTATACAATGGAGTTGACAAATAGATTCAAGGGACTAAACCTGATAGACAGAGTGCCTGAAGAACTATGGGAAGAGATTCACGACACTGTACAGCAGGCGGTGATCGAGACCATCCCCAAGAAAAAGAAATGCAAAAAGGCAAAATGGTTTTCTGAGGAGGCCTTACACTCAAATGAAGAGAAGCTAAAGACAAAGTAAAAAAGGAAAGCTATATCCATCTGAATGCAGAGTTCCAGAGAAGAGCAAGGAGAGATAAGAAAGCCTTTATAAGTGAACAATGCAAAGAAACAGAAAAACAATAGAATGGGAAAGACTAGAGATGTCTTCAAGAAATTTAGAGATACCAAGGTGGAATTTTATGCAAAGAGGGGCTCAATAAAGGACAGAAATGGTATGGACCTAACAGAAGCAGAAGATATTAAGAAGAGGTGGCAAGAATACACAGAAGAACTGTACAAAAAAGATCTTCATGACCCAGATAATCACGAAGGTGTGATCACTCACCTAGAGCCTGGAATGTAAAGTCAAGTGGGCCTTAGGAAGCATCACTATGAACAAAAAGAGTTGAGGTGATGGAATTCCAGTTGAGCTATTTCAAATCTTAAAAGATGATGCTGTGAAAGTGTTGTACTCAATATGAGAGCAAATTTGGAAAACTAAGAAGTGGCCACAGGACTGGAAAAAGTCAGTTTTCATTCTAATCCTAAAGAAGGGCAATGCCAAGAATGTTAAAACTAATGCACAATTGCACTAATTTCACATGCTAGGAAAGTAATACTCAAAATTCTCCACGCTAAGTTTCAACAGCATGTGAACTGAGAAATTCCAGATGTAAAACCTGGATTTCGAAAAAGCAGAGGAACTAAAGATTAAATTGACAACGTCAGTTGGATCATAGAAAGAAGCAAGGAGATTCCAGGAAACCATCTATTTCTGCTTCATTGACTGCTCTAAAGCCTTTAACTGTTCATATCACAACAAACCTTGGAAAATTCTTAATGAGATGGGAATATCAGACCATCTTACCTGCCTCCTGCAAAACCTGTATACAGGTCAAGAAGCAACAGTTAGAATTGGACATGGAACAACAGACTGGTTCCAAATTGGTAAAGGAGTACATCAAGGCTATATATTGTCACCCTGCTTGTTTAACTTATATACAGAGTACCTCATGCAACATTTAGGGCTGGATGAAGCACAAACTGGAATCAAGATTGCCGGGAGAAATATCAATAACCTCAGATATGCAGATGATACCACCTTATGCAAAAAGTAAAGAACTAAAGATCCTCTTTATCAAGGTGAAAAAGTGAAAAAGCTGGCCTAAAACTCAACATTCAAAAAATGAAGGTCATGGCATCTGCTTCCATCACATCATGACAAATGGATAGGGAAACAATAGAAACAGTGACAGACTATTTTCTCAGGCTCCAAAATCACTCCAGATGGTGAGTGCAGCCATGAAACTAAAAGATGCTTGCTCTTTGCAAGAAAAAGTATGGCAAATCTAGACAGCATATTAAAAGGCAGAGATGTTACTTTGCGAACAAAGGTCTGTCTAATCAAAGCTATGGTTTTTCAGTAGTCATGTATCAATGTGAAATGTGGACCATAAAGAAAGCTGAGAGCTTAAGAATTGATGCTTTTGAACTGATTGGAGAAGACCATTGAAAACCCTTAGACTGCAGGGAGATCAAATCAGTCAGTCCTACAGGAAATCAATTCTGAATATTCACTGAAGGAACTGATGCTGAAACTGAAGCGCTAATACTTTGGCCACCTGATGTGAAGAGTGACTCATTGGGTAAGACCTTGATGCTGAGAAAGACTGAAGGCAGGAGGAGAAGCAGACAACAGAGGATGAGGTGGTTGGATGGCATTACTGACTCAATGGACATGAGTTTGACCAAGCTCCGGGAGATGGTGAAGGACAGGGAAGCCTAGTGTGCTGCAGTCCATGGGGTTGCAAAGAGTCAGAGTTGACTGAGCAACTGAACCATAGCAAATAGATAAGAAAGCTTCCAAATTCACATTTTTCTGAAGAGAAGCTTACATACTATTAAGATTCAGAAACACCTTATATACATACCAATAAAATTCAGATCTACATAAGTACACATTAACCTATATTGTTGTTGTTCAGTCATTAACATATATTCTCTTGTATGTATATGTATATATTGATACATATACATATATATACAAATAACCTGAATGATAAAAGTTGCATGTTTGTTTTATTTTTACAGTTGATGGAAATTCATATAAATGCTGAAAAGTTTGAGGAAACTCAGAACTTACCTTATTGTACTTTTACACGGATCAATTCTTTTACAAATTCTTTTCCCAATTAGGTTGCCACATAATATTGAGCAAAGTTCTTGTGCTATACAGTAGGTCCTTATTCTTTATCCTTTTTAAATATAGTAGTGTGTACATGTTAATCCCAAACTCACAATCTATTCTTTACCCACTTCCCTCCCACCTCCATAAGTTTGGTCTCTCAATCTGTGAGTCTGTTTCTGTTTTGTAAATACGTTCATTTGTATTTTTTTTTAAGATTCTATATATAAGTGAATATATATATTCTATATATAATCTAATAATCTACATATTAGATTGTATATATAATTCTAAAGTAAGATCTTATTCTATATATAAGATTCTATATAACTATACAAAAAAGATCTTCATGACCAAGATAATCACGATGGTGTGATCACTCACCTAGAGCCAGACATCCTGGAATGTGAAGTCAAGTGGGCCTTAGAAATCATCACTATGAACAAAGCTAGTGGAGGTGATGGAATTTCAGTTGAGCTATTTCAGATCCTGAAAGATGATTCTGTGAAAGTGCTGCACTCAATATGCCAGCAAATTTGGAAAACTCAGCAGTGGCCATAGGACTGGAAAAGGTCAGTTTTCATTCCAATTCCAAAGAAAGGCAATGCAAAAGAATGCTCAAACTACCACACAATTGCACTCATCTCACATGCTAGTAAAGTAATGCTCAAAATTCTCCAAGCTAGGCTTTAGCAATATGTGAACCGTGAACTTCCAGTTGTTCAAGCTGGTTTCAGAAAAGGTAGAGGAACCAGAGATCAAATTGCCAACATCTGCTGGATCATCAGAAAAGCAAGAGAGTTCCAGAAAAACGTCTACTTCTGCTTTATTGACTATGTTAAAGCCTTTGACTGTGTGGATCACAATAAACAGTGGAAAATACTGAAAGAGATGGGAATACCAGACTACCTGACCTGCCTCTTGAGAAACCTATATGCAGGTCAGGAAGCAACAGTTAGAGCTGGACATGGAACAACAGACTGGTTCCAAATAGGAAGAGTAGTACATCAAGGCTGTATATTGTTACCCTGTTTATTTAACTTATATGCAGAGTACATCATGAGAAATGCTTGACTGGAAAAAACACAAGCTGGAATCAAGATTGCTGGGAGAAATATCAATAACCTCAGATATGCAGATGACACCACCCTTATGGCAGAAAGTGAAGAGGAAGAGTGAAAAAGTTGGCCTAAAGCTCAACATTCAGAAAACGAAGATCACCGCATCTAGTCCCATCACTTCATGGGAAATAGATGAGGAAACAGTGGAAACAGTGTCAGACTTTTTTTGGGGGGGCTCCAAGATCACTGCAGATGGTGACTGCAGCCATGAAATTAAAAGACGCTTACTCTTTGGAAGGAAAGTTATGACCAACCTAGATAGCATATTCAAAAGCAGAGACATTACTTTGCCAACAAAGGTCTGTCTAGTCAAGGCTATGGTTTTTCCAGTGGTCACATATGGATGTGAGAGTTGGACTGTGAAGAAAGCTGAGCACCGAAGAATTGATGCTTTTGAACTGTGGTGTTGGAGAAGACTTTTGAGAGTAACTTGGACTGCAAGGAGATCCAACCAGTCCATTCTGAAGGAGATCAGCCCTGGGATTTCTTTGGAAGGAATGATGCTGAAGCTGAAATCCAGTACTTTGGACACCTCATGCAAAGAGTTGACTCATTGGAAAAGACTCTGATGCTGGGAGGGATTATGAGTGGGAGGAGAAAGGGACGACAGAGGATGAGATGGCTGGATGGCATCACTGAGTTGATGGACGTGTGTCTGAGTGAACTCCGGGAGATGGTGATGGACAGGGAGGCCTGGTGTGCTGCAAATCATGGGGTCACAAAGAGTCAGACACGACTGAGAGACTGAACTGAATATATAAGAAATATCATGCAATATTTCTCTGAGAAAGACTGATCTTAACTTCTTTAAATCAAAAATTCTATATCAGTAATTACTACTTATAAGTATTTTACAACTATATATTGCTACATATCTTTACTAAAAATATAATTTTATAGCTAAAGATGTTAAAAATATTACCAATGCTCTGGTTTTTAGATGTGGTGATTGGTGTTTTTGGAAGGTATTAAATTTATGTGTTAAGGAATTAAGCCCTCCTTTTAACCAATGGACCAGATACTTCCATTTAATCAACTAATCCCAATTTGACCTAGAACAGTAAATATCTTGAAGGATGATAGTATGATTTAATCACTATGTTCAATCTATTCAAAGTATTTTAAGAGTAAAAAAGTCTAAAAGGCCAGAATCTGAGATTGTTCATTGAGTATATTGCTGTGAACTTAAAACTTGCCCCCAATCACCAGATAATAAGTGTTCCTGACACTTGCATTACATTCAATAACTGTATCAAAATGAACTGTGACTTTTTATGTTGTGTCCAACATCACAGAAGTAAAAATAACAAAAAAACTTTTTTTCAGTTTGGTATAAGAAAATGAATTAAAATATGCTTACTCCTTGGAAGGAAAGTTATGACCAACCTAGATAGCATATTGGAAAGCAGAGACATTATTTGCCAACAAAGGTCTGTCTAGTCAAGGCTATGGTTTTTCCAGTGGTCATGTATGGATGTAAGAGTTGGACTTTGAAGAAAGCTGAGTGCAGAAGAATTGATGCTTTTGAACTGTGGTGTTGTAAAAGACTCTTGAGAGTCACTTGGACTGCAAGGAGATCCAACCAGTCCATTCAAAAGGAGATCAGCCCTGGGATTTCTTTGGAAGGAATGATGCTAAAGCTGAAGCTTCAGTACTTTGGCCACCTCATGAGAAGAGCTGACTGATTGGAAAAGACTCTGATGCTGGGAGGGATTGGAGGCAGGAGGAGAAGGGGACGACAGAGGATGAGATGGCTGGATGGCATCACCGACTCGATGGGGATAAGTTTTGGTGAACTCCAGGAGTTGGTGTTGGACAGGGAGGCCTGGAGCGCTACAGTTCATGGGGTTGCAAAGAGTTGGACACGACTGAGTGACCGAACTGAACTGAACTGATAAGAAAATGTGAAGAAGAGCCTTTACTTTGCCAAGTACATAGACAAGACTTTAGAAGTAATTTTAAAATATGTATTCTAAATTGATATTAAATAATTTCCTATTGTTTCAATTTTAATTATTTTGCAACATTATAAGTAAATGGTTTTCCAAACTTTTATGAGAATTCTGAAATAGATTTTAAAAATAAACATCAGGTACCTTAAAGATCAATACAAAATATTAGAAGGCAATTTAAGGTGTGAAATAAAAATGCTGCCTCCATGTAGCCATATGCCTAAATTTTTCCTTCCTGAGAGGGGGGAAAAAAAAAAAAAAAAAAAAAAAACCTTTGTTCGACACAGATTTTTCTGTATCATAATTAGAAATGCAGATGGGAAGTTTAAATTAGGCAATGGTTGACAGGAGGAAAAACATTTGCTTTAAAACTGTTGGGAGTGATTTCAAGTTCATATCCTTTGAAATGAAACAAGGTCCATTTGTCACAGAATATAATACAATGGCACATGATCTGATTGGTTGGCTCAAGCTTGGATAAGACTAAAATGCATTTGTGAGACAAAACGCAAATGAAGAACAGATACTGGTAAAGGATGCTCAGAAAAAATGAATTTGTTTTACATTTCCAGAAGCTAACATATTAAGGCTTTTCAAATCTCTGTGAGCTCATCTAATACTTTTCTGTGATGGTTTTTACCTTAAAAAGGAAACATCTGCTATGCAATGTGATGTAATTCTTTCACAATTCAAAATTATCTATACATATGTGCATATATCATACATTCAAAATTGAGTGTCTTGAGACACAAGGGATAAATATATATATTAATATTTCTGTGAACATGTATATATACATATATATATATGTAACATATATATTTCTCTGAGCTTATCTTTCTAGCCAGGGACATATAACTGAGAAGCCTATAAATAATTCTTCAAAGTAATTAGAAATATTGGTGTAAATCCTTAAGACATATACAGCTTGATTTAAGTTTTTATATTTTAAATTGCATATGTTATACCTGTTATTTATTTTTACTGAAATTAAATATTGGGAACTATGGAATATGACTTTGCCTGCTCTTATACAACTGATATGGGCCTAAGATTTGCATTCATAAAATAATTAAATAATAGTGTTTAATTTAAACTTCACTTTCAGTTATTCATGTGATATTAAGTGAAGACAATTTTATTAAACTCTTTCTTTGACGATGTCGATTTGTTCACATAATCATGGGTAGTCATCAAAATAAAGGTACTGGTTTGTTCAAATAAAGCCTAGGTTACTAGAAAGAACACTGCTAGTAAATAAAGTTACATATGCTCTACCCTCATTAATTGAAGGAGTTTATTTAAATAATACATTTATAGATTTTCTGTCTTGCATGATGGTATTTACAGATAATTTCAGCTCCTGATTTACAATCAGTAACTAGATAAAGCATATAAGAACTAAACAAGTTTAGAACAGTAGCTTTGCTTACAGTGCACCCTTAATTATTGCTTGGGTTCTGACTCTTGCTTTGTGACCTGACTGAATCATTTCTGCTCTCTCAGTTGATTAACTTCTCTTCTTTCTCCTTTCCTCCTCTGATTCTAATTCTGATACTTTTTTCTAATCACACATCAGAGTAGTAATTAACTTTAGTAACTACACCTTTGAACTTCTGATTTAGTTATCCCAATAATATTATGTTTTTTTGAATCATATGCTAATACTACTCTTTATTAATTTATATATTAAAAACATCTATTAACCTTGTGCTATAAAGATGAACTGGATTCACATACAGATATCAACTTCCCACTCTATTACTCCATAGTTATAAATACTACCTTTAGTTCCTGCATGTCTCTAAATATTTACCTTCAAAACTCAAAAGTACTTAAATCTCTACTTTTACTTATAAAAACAATTAATTATATCTTAATCCCTCCACCTACAAGATTAATACCTTAGTGGATCTATGCTTTCTTCATCTCCAAATTTGTCACAGACAAGATTTCTATTATTTACATTCTGTTATATGACCATAATTATTTATATAGACTTACCCTAAAACTTGAAAGCCAGTCAACAACATGTATAACATTTTAACTATGTAACTTGTTCACCACAGAGCCAAACTGGATGTCATCATTACATATGTTCTGACCAGTAAGACATAAAACCCCTCTCCTCTAAAAATAATTTTCATATAGATTTTCCTTTCTGACTTATTGATCAGAACTGAGATACACTTTAGTCAGCTTCATATTTTGATCATATTTTAGCTTTTGTTTTACCAACTAGAATTTCTGAATTTTTTCTTCTTAGGGAGTGAATAAACATTTTCTGTCCGTATGATATTCCCAATATTTGTCAGATTATTGCATAATCATTGCTTGAAATTTATTCCATTCTTAAAGTCCACAGATTTCATATTTTATTTTAAAGTGAAGCTTCATATTTGAGCCAAAACTTACATATATGAATTTTGGGTTTTCCCAGTGTTTCTAGGAAATACTTGCTTTCTATGATTTTTGTACCCTTCCAGCTGCCTCTGTCCTTCTGCTCCTAATTGCACCACTTGGGTTTTTTGCATGGCTACAGAGCCAAACTTCTATTTCCACTAGTTTCTTCCCTTTGGACTCTACATCATCTTTTATCTTGTTTTTCTCCTCATTTGGTTGACTAACATCTTAAAAGTAATTCTTTAGGAATGTGTATACATGAGAGATAAGCTTTGTGAGCTCACACAATGGAGAGGTCTTGATTCTGTTTGCCCAGTTGATTGGTAGAAGGTCTGAGTTAGTATTCTAGGTTGAAAATAATTTTCTCTAACACCTTTAAAGGTATTTACCCATTTTCTACTATTCTCCTGAGTTGCTGATGTGAATTCTATGACTGTTAATCTCATCCTTTTGTAGGGATTATGCTTTTAATTACATTATTTGTTCATTTATTTCTAAGCTTTGGAAGTTTTCAGGTTACCTATGTTTCTTGTGAAAACAACACATTAGATATAATATATTAAAATAAGATTACTGGAGAAGGGTCAGTTTACATGTTATTAAGATAAGAAACCTACCCATACTGTGAAATTTCAGAGGCACCTAAAGATTGGCATGATTTTCTCCTTTTAAAACCATTTCCAGTACTGATCGAATGTGGTAAATAAATATGCCCATAACTAAGTCATTTATTTGAAAAAGGACATAAGTATTTTTTGAAGTTCCTGAAAATATCTCAATTAATTTTTTAAAAATATCCCTGAAGGGGAAAAAAAAAAAAAAAAAAGATTAGGTTAATTTACTAGCATTTGCTCAGTGCCTTCGCCAGTGTATTAAGCACTGGAGATACACAACTAAATTTAAAACATCTTTCCCAAACAAAACAAAATGAAAAGACAACCCTCAGAATAGGAGAACATATTTGCAAATGACATGACTGACAAGGGATTAGCCTCTAAAATTTACAAACAGCTTATGATGCTTAACAACATCAAAACCAACAACCCAGCTGAATAGGCACAAGATCTAAATGGACATTTCTCCAAAGAAGACATACAGATGGCTGAAGGGCACATGAAAAGATATTAAACATTGCTAGTTATTAGAGAAATGCAAATCAAAACTACAATAACATCTCGCACCAGTCAGAATGGCTATCATCAAAATAATCCATAAACAATAAACGCTGGACAGGGTGTGGAGAGAAGGGAACCCTCCTACATTGTTGGTGAAAATGTACAGTCACTATGGATAATAGTATGAAGGTTCCTTTAAAAATTAAAAACAGAACTAGCCCTTGACCCTGAAATTCCACTCCTGTGCATATATCTGGAGAAAAACATGACACAAAAGAATACATGCACCTGGATGTTCATTACAGCACTGTTTACAATAGCCAAGACAAGTAAGCAACCTAAATGTCCGTGACAGAAGAACAGATTTTAAAAAAAAAGTGGCAAATATATACAATGAAATATTTCCTAGCCATTAAAAAGAATGAAACAGTGCCACTTAGAACAACATGGATGGACCTAGAGAGTGTCATACTGAGTGAAGTAAGTCAGACAGAAGGAGAAATACATGACATCCCTTTTTATGTGGAATCTAAGAAGAAATGATACAAATAAACTTATTTACAAAACAGAAAGATTTACAGATTTAGAGAACAAACTTATGGTAGTTGGGGGGTGGAGGGAAAGGGATAGTTAGGGAATTTAGGATGGACATGTACACACTGCTATATTTAAAATGGATACTGTAAGGCCGGACCCCAGGGGCCATGATGGGCTGCCCCTCCTCTCCCTCCTGCTGGCGAGGGAAGTCCCTAACAGAAGGAGCCTCCCAGATCCCGGGGACCAATGACAGCACCCTTCACCAGCTAAAGCTGCCCCACCCCAGCCACACAGAAGGACCTGTCAGCCCGTGACGCCTCGGCCTGGTGACCTATCCGAACCCCCGTCCATCTAGCCTGACCATCCCTCTCAACGAACGTATAAAAACCACCCCCAACATGGTCCGGGCAGGAACTTCCTCAACCTGCTTCGTTCGGGTCTGGGAACCCTGCCTGGGAGCGCTTCACTATTAAAAAGCCTGTTAGACACTCTTTTGGTGTCCTGGTCTTTTACCTAACATTTGGCGCTCAACGTGGGGCCCGAGGCGAGGGCCCATCCCGCGACGAGTGGGATTTGCGGCCCCCTCGGGTCTGGCCCGCGCCGGACCAGGTCACCCCGTCACCCCTGTGGGACCATTCAACCGTCTGGCAGGATACGGGGTAAGTTCCATCAGTCGGGCTCTGGGGAGCGTTTCTCCCATGGCAAATATTCCTAGAGTGTCTCAGTCCCTTTAAATAGCGGCCGCATCTGGACACCTCCTCCGCAGGCCAGGCCTGCTAATTCCTCGGCGCCAGTTAACTCGGAGATGTCTGTCTTGGCTGAGTGGCCCTCTCCTCACTGGGTTGACAGCCCGTTCGGGGACGCCTGACCAGACCACTCCCAGCCCGGCTAACGATTGGTCCAAGACCTTAGTTTCATATTCGCCATGGGGGCATCTGCCTCCAAAGCCCACCAACCCTGGTTTACACCACTAGAATGTTTACTTGCCAACCTCAGAACTCTACATATCTCCAGAGAAATTCATTCCAAACGTTTAACCTTCCTTTGTTCTGAGGCATGGCCCCAATATTCTTTAGATAACGGCTCACAATGGCCGCCAACCGGAACTTTCAATTTGAACATCCTCCGTGACTTAGATAATTACTGCCAGAAGATGGGAAAATGGTCTGAGGTATGCGGGAGACCTGGGTTCGATCCCTGGGTTGGGAAGATCCCCTGGAGAAGGAAATGGCAACCCATTCCAGTACTCTTGCCTGGAGAATCCCATGGATGGAGGAGGCTAGTGGGCTACAGTCCACGGGGTTGCAAAGAGTCAGACATGACTGAGCAACTTCACTTCACTTCACTTCACTTCACCCTACGTACAGGCTTTCTGGCTGTTGTGCTCCCGTCCCACCCTATATAACCACTGTTCCCCTTCTGAAATTCTAACTATCGCCCTTGCCAACTTCTCCAATGTCTTCCCCTCCTCCACCACCCTCACAGCCCAGCCCTCCTGTGACTACGCCTCTCGCCGCTCCCTTGGCTCCACCTCAATATCCACCCCTTCCTCCATGCCCACCCCTTTCTGGCTCATCAGTCAGCTCACACACAAGGTTGCAGACCGCTCCCAATCTGCCACCAGCTCCCCTGCTTCCTCTCCACCAGGTGGCCGGCCCAGAGGGTCTCACCCATCTCCACGTACCCTTTTCACTCCAAGTCCTTGCCCATATCGAACAGCGGCTAGGCTTCTACTCGGCCAACCCCTCCAACTACATCAAAAACTTTACCCAGCTGCCTCGGTCTAACGCCCTCACCTGGCAAGACGTATTTGTCATCCTGGGGTCCACTACTACCCCAGAGAAAAGGAGGGCCATTTGGGCCGCAGCAAGAGTGGGAGCAGACTGGAGACATGTAGCCAACCCAGCAGACCCAGCCCGGCCACCCGGAGCAGCTGCTATTCCAGACGTAGACCCAGACTGGGACTATCAAGAGGGACAGAGAGGCGGAGCCAACATTCGATACATGGAAAAATGCCTATTGGAGGAAACAGAAACCACCTCCCTCAAGGTGGTAAACCTACTTAAGCTAGATGAAATAACCCAGGGCCCCGAAGAAAACCCAGCAGCCTTTCTTAACAGACTGACAGAGGCTCTCACCACCTATACCCCGATTGCCTCAGATTCTCCGGCGAGGGTCACCACCCTAGCCAACCATTTTATATCCCAATCAGCTTCAGACATCAGAAAAAAAACTCTCCAAGGCTGAGGATGGGCCTCAGAACCCCCTCCGAGACCTGGTAAAAATGGCCTTTAAGGTTTATAACACCCGAGAGGAAGCCAGAAAAGCCAGCTGCAAGGCAAGGCTTAAACAAAAAGCCAAACTTCAGGCTAACCTCCTTGAGAGACACACCCAGGCACTGGTAGCAGCCCTGCGGCAGGCCACAGGACAAAAGGTGGGTCCCCAGAAGCCACCGCCAGGACCTGCTTCAAATGCGGTCATGAGGGGCACTGGGCCCGACAAAGCCCTGCCCTCATTACAAACAGCTGGGACAGTGGGTGAGTGATTGTCCCCGGGTGACTCAGGCCCCGGCCTTACTGGGCTGAGGTCTGAGCTCCCAAAAGGACATTTCCTCCCCACACCCCACCTTGGAACTTCTCTCCTTTGATGAAGACTGACGGTGCCCAGACTCGGGGACCCCCATAACCCAAGCCGAGCCCAGGGTAATGCTTCAAGTGACAGGTAAGTCTATTAATTTCTTGATAGATACCGGGGCTACTTACTCGGTCCTTCCCTCTTTCAGGGGCACCTTGCAGTCTTCCCAGGTCTCGGTGGTGGGTATAGATGGCACATCTTCACGACCCTTGCAGACTGGGCCACAGCCCTGTCAGCTTGGCCGCTTCTTGTTCACACACTCTTTTCTGATAATCCCTTCATGCCCCACTCCCCTGCTGGGGCTGGACATTTTAGCTAAGCTTAGGGTCACCATTCACCTACCTCTCTCATTTCCCCAATCTCTCACCTTGCCCCTACTCTTCCTTTGCTCCCCTGAGGCTCCAATTGTCAACCCTAGCATCTGGGACACTGAAATCCCTCTGGTAGCAACCCATCACACCCCCATCCTGATTAAAGTACGTGATCCTTCCCACTTCCCAAGCCGCCCTCAGTTCCCCATCTCTCAGACTCACCTACACAGTCTTAAACCAATCATAGACCATCTCTTAGGCCAGGGCCTCCTAGTCCCCACGGCCTTGCCCTGCAATACCCCCATTCTCCTGGTACGGAAAGCTTCTGGCAGCTACTGACTGGTCCAGGACCTTCGACTGATAAATGAGGCTGTAATCCCTGCCCATCCGATTGTCCCCAATCCTTATACCTTGCTTTCTGACATCCCCAGCAGTACGACTCACTTTACTGTCATAGACCTCAAAGATGCCTTTTTCACTGTTCCCTTACTCCCAGACTACCAGTTCCTCTTTGCTTTTACATGGACCGACCCAGAAACCTGACAGTCCTCCCAGCTAATGTGGACAGTCCTCCCCCAAGGGTTTTGAGATAGCCCCCACTTTTTTTTTTGGCCAGCCTCTGGCCCGGGATCTGTCTATGTGCTCTTTGGCCCTAGTGTCCTCTTACAGTATGTGGATGACCTTCTGCTCTACAGCCCCTCACAAGCTCTCTCTCAGACACATACCACTATTCTTCTTAACCTCCTTAGCTCTAAAGGATACCGAACATCTCAACAAAAGGCCCAACTCACCCAGACCTCTGTGACTTACCTAGGTCTAAAGATTACCCCAGCAACCAAGGCTCTAACTACTGACAGACTCAGCCTTCTCTGTGACTCTGCCCCTCTTCCACTGGAGAACAAATCTTGTCCTTTTTGGGGTTAACAGGATTCTTCCAGCACTGGGTCCCCAACTATGCTTCACTGGCTAAACCTGTCTACACAGCCACAAAAGACACCCCGACTAGACCGCTCTCTTCAGAAACAGAGGTCCAAAAGGCTTTCTACAACCTCCGCTCAGCTTTGCTGTCCTCTTCCCCATCTTCCTGCCCAATCCCAATCTCCCCTATCACCTGTACAGTGATGAAAAAGGGGGCATAGCATTTCGAGCCCTCATACAGCCTGCAGGCCCTAAAATGCTGCCAGTGGCATTTATCTCCAAACAGTGAGACCCCACCACCTGGGGATGGTTCCCCTGCCCACGTGCCCTGGCAGCAGCAGCTTCTCTATACGCAGATGCAAAAAAAGCTAATTCTAGATCAACCCCTAACTATATTCTCACCACATCACCTGGCCGACCTCCTAGCTTCCAAATTCCTGTCAGACCTTAGCGACTCTGGGCTCCAGCAATTCACCATTACTAAGACACCCCTGCCTCCCGCCAGTGAGTGACACGCCCTGTCCAATGCTTGTCTGGCTTCATCCGCTGTGGCTATTGCCAAACACAACTTTGGCTATACTCTTCGCCATTGGACTGGCTTTCATGGCCCCCCAGGACTGGCTGTCCACACTCTGACTTTCACTGGCCCTTACTTACCTTTCATCTGTTCACTACTCCTGGGGTACTATTCCTTTGGAATGGCCTGACCTGGCCATATGTCTCTAGCCTGCCTTGAGGACTTTATCTTGACCCTACTACAAGACCTCTGGCTGGCTTCCCTGATTATTGACTGTGACTCTTTCAGCCAGGCAATTTCTGATCAGCACTGATTTTTTCTCCTTTATCACTCACCTCCTAATATCATAGCTAAACATGCTCTTGTCACTATTCCTCCTGGCCATGATAACATGGGTGGGACAACCTATGCCCTGCCCCCAGGGCTGCACCAAACAAGACCACTAAAAAACTGGGTTCACAGCCTACACTTATGTCCACCGAGACTGTTATGTCTCACCTGCCCAGCCATGCTCCCATGGGGGTAAATGGTATTGGACGGCCAAGAGCCTTGGGAATGCCAAATCAAACTCAGGCTCTAACTGCTATAAAGCTAGAGACAAAGACCTCTGCTTCACCATAGAAACCCACTATGAAATGACAGACGGAAAGGGGGGGCCCAAGATCAGAGACAAAAACAAATCCAACATAAGCTCCAACAGGACTTAATAAAATTGACAACTAAAGCCTCTAATCCACACCATGAGCCCAATAAACTCCTACTCTGAGTTGTTTGTACAGCAAGGTGAAGGGTGTGTGGTCAGCTCGGCATTCCATCAGTATTAACTTTTATCGATATCAGGTTCCTTCCTGCAAGAGTCTTATTTTTTATATATTATCTTCTGGCCCAGAGGCCTGTTGATATTTTATGATCCCTTTTTGATAAAGGTTGGTCAGGCCAGAACAATAATTTTCCCTTAAAGTGTTTCTTCTTAAATTCCTAGCCTGCATCACCCTTAAAGTACAGAGATACATTTTTATGAAGCAAAGATTCAGTGGGTTACAGCAAAGAAAGAACTTATTAACTCAAAGCCTAATGTTGCTAATGCTAAAGCTGCTGCTTGTTTTTCTACATCCTGACTATATGCACTCCCAGGAACTCAATGGATAAGTGATGTGAGAACTTGGCAGCAAGCATTGGCTCAACAATGTAGCAAGAGTCTGGATAAACCTGCCAAGTAAGCTAGAATGCTAACAGGGGGTTTGAAACACTCTTTCAATGCCCAGGAGATTTATCAACTAGAGCCCTAAGTTAACTCTTTCCAGAGAAAGGTGGTTGGGGACAGCCCCCTGTTAATGTCAGAAGAGTTGGTGAAAGGCATAAAATAGTAAGACAGACAGATTCTGGTTTGGGGGTAGATGCTCAAGCAGGTCTGGGGGATCCGTCGAGTCCTGAGGCCTTGCTTATCAGGACTCTTCCTGCATGACCTTGTCATGGGTGGGATCTCCCGTGCTGGCTCCTGGCATCTCCCCCTTTTTTATTTTTTAAGACAGCCAGATGTAATTCAGTCACGAGCTTCTGAGTGCTCTGTCAAAGAGTTCTAACAATACAAGGAAGAATAATTATGAAAAGCAGAATTAGAGTGGCCACAGCAGCATAGCTAAAAAAAGTAGACAGAATATTTTTTCCTAAAATAAAGTTAGAGAATGTATGGAAAAAATCTCTTGCTACTCCTGCGGCAGCAAAATCTAATCGGGAGTGTTCCATGGGCTCTGTCTTCCCTTGAGACTCCGACCGTTCCTCACCCAACTGATCCCCAAAAAATAGATAGAGGCCCAAAATCTCACTCAAAATGCCACTGAAGTAACCTGGCCAATGGGGCCCTTGACCACCAAGGTACTGTACCTCCCAGCCAATGCCTCTTGTGTCCTGGCCAATGACACTTCATTAACCACAGTGGCCTGTGATGGCTCAAGACGAGACCCCCTATCCCCAAACCCTCCGGTATGAGGAAAACCCAGGATATTCTTTCTCTGCAATCAAACCACCTTATTACAATGCTTCCCACCCAACTGGACTCAGCCTTACCCTTACTCCCTACCTGACCATTCTGACACCCCAGGCAATGGAGGACCAAATCCAGTCAATCCACAGCCAGAGGGCACTAACTGCAGCTCCCCTGCTCCTCAGGGGAGGTTTATTCATGGCCTTAGGACTGGGGGTGGGAGGATTTGGATCAGCCATGCACTTCTACTATAAGTTGTCTGCAGACCTCAATCGAGACCTGGAAAAGGTGGCAGATTCCCTAATGGCATTACAAACCCAGATAACCTCTCTGGCAGCAGTGGCTCTCCAAAATCAAAGGGCCCTAGACCTGCTAACAGCTGAAAAAGGGGGAACCTGTCAATTCCTAAGGGAAGACTGTTGGGTTTTTTTTGATAATTCCTCAGGGATAGTTCAGGACAAGGCCCGAGAGCTGAGAGAGAGAGCATCAGACTTGGACAGGCCAAGTCAGATGGTTTCAATTTCTCAGGATGGTGAAAGTCGTCTTGGGCAAAATGCCTTCTCTCACTTCTCAGACCCCTCGCAGCCTTGTTCCTCATCCCGTCGATAAGACCTTGTGTTTTTCAGATCATCCTCCAGAGGGTCAGAAAGCTGACCCAGACGGCTACTGGACAGATGTTGATGGTAGCCGCATACTCCAAGCTCCTGTCCAGAGACCCTGAGGCCCCCTAAAGGTCACCGGGATCTGGCCACAACCCTCAGCCCCAGCAATGCCACAGTTCAGCAGGAAGTAGCCAGAAGTGATAACGGCGCCCCTTATCCTATCAAAAGGGTCAGAATGTAAGGCTGGACGCCAGGGGCCATGATGGGCCATCCCTCCTCTCCCTCCTGCCGGTGGGGGAAGTCCCTACCGGAAGAAGCCTCCCAGATCCTGGGGACCAATGACAGCACACTTCACCAGCTAAAGCCGCCCCACCCCAGCCATGCAGAAGGACCTGTCAGCCCGTGACACCTCGGCCTGGCAACCTATCCGAACCCCCGTCCATCTAGCCTGACCATCCCTCACAACGAACATATAAAAACCACCCCCAACACGGTCTGGGCGCGGACTTCCTCGACCTGCCTCGTTCGGGTCCGGGAACCCTGCCTGGGAGCGCTTCACTATTAAAAAACCTGTTAGACACTCTATTGGTGTCCTGGTCTTTTACCTAACAAATACCCAACATGGACCTACTATATAGCACGTGGGACTCTGCTCAATGTTATGTAGCAGCATGGATGGGAGGGGAGTTTGGGAGAGAATAGGTACTGAAAATGGAGAGTGAAAATGTTGGCTTAAAGCTCAACATTCAAAAAAACGAAGATCATGGCATCTGGTCCCATCACTTCATGGAAAATAGATGGGGAAACAGTGGAAACAGTGTCAGACTTTATTTCTGGGGGCTCCAAAATCACTGCAAATGATGACTGCAGCCATGAAATTAAAAGATGCTTACTCCTTGAAGGAAAGTTATGACCAACCTAGATAGCATATTCAAAAGCAGAGACATGACTTTGCCAACAAAGGTCCGTCTAGTCAAGGCTATGGTTTTTCCAGTAGTCATGTATGGATGTGAGAGTTGGTCTGTGAAGAAATCTGGGTACCAAAGAATTGATGCTTTTGAACTGTGGTGTTGGAGAAGACTCCTGAGAGTCCCTTGGACTGTAAGGAGATCCAACCAGTCCATTCTGAAGGAGATCAACCCTGGGATTTCTTTGGAAGGAATGATGCTAAAGCTGAAACTCCAGTACTTTGGCCACCTCATGTGAAGAGTTGACTCATTGGAAAAGACTCTGATGCTGGGAGGGATTGGGGGCAGGAGGAGGAGGGGACGACAGAGGATGAGATGGCTGGATGGCATCACTGACTCGATGGACGTGGGTCTGAGTGAACTCCGGGAGTTGGTGATGGACAGGGAGGCCTGGCGTGCTGCATTTCATGGGATCGCAAAGAGTTGGACATGACTGAGCGAATGAACTGAACTGAACTGATGTACATGTATATGAATGACTAAAGTCCTTTGCTGCTCACCGAGACTATCGTAACATTGCTACCTTTTTTTTAAATTACATTTTAATCATCTATACCCCAAAACAATATAAAAAGTTAAAAATATATATCTTTCCCAATGAAAAGCAACTTAGAACATTTTATATGCAATTTGTTTTTTTTTTTTTTATCCACCAAAGTTCTGAGAAACCAGTATAGAGTGGTCAATTAACATAAGGTCTCAGAATGACAAAGGCAGACAAATCATCCAGATGCAGATGAGTTGGTGGATTTGACTTGAGGTGCTGTTCTTTGATAGAAGCATAAGGAAGTTATGATAGAAGTTAAGGAAACAAATTCTGAAACTGTACTGCGGGGCTTCAGATTCCTCCTTAATTTGTGCATGGCCATAAAATGCTACTGAATCTTTCTAATAAAGCAATGGGTTTATAGATGACCAAATATTTAATACAGCACGTGAAACATAGTAGCCATTCTATAACCATTAGCCATTATCATCATCACTGCTAGTTAGTAACTATGTGACTTGACCAAGATACTGAACCTTTGATCATCAATACTGTCATTGGAACAATGGAATTAATACTTATTCCTATATGACAAGATTTCAAGTGAGTATACTATGTAGCATTTACATTTCTTTATAAATTTTTTGCTGTCGCATAGTATCTATGTGCCAGGGTAACTTCATTAGCAGTAATTTTTATAACTCACATATCAGCAACATTGTTAGAGCAGTACCAAGTTTGCCCTTATGTTATCACTATCAATACCAGACCATTAAAGAGGTAACAAAGGTGTTCCTCCAAGGTAGTAAACAACATCTGTACTCAAGGCCTTCACATTGTTGAACAAAATGATCCAATCAATTTAACCTCAAATGTGTTTCAATTTATAAAACATTGTCAGTAACCTTAATAATGTCAGTGTGCTCTTACTACAAACTCAACTGAATGAGTGTCCAGTGGAATATTTAAGAGTACAATTCATATAAAGCATTGCCAAAGGCTGTTAGGGGGACTAACCCTCAAGTGCACTGTAAAGATTAAATTGAAACAGTAAGACCTCTGTCTCAGTCAATGTGTCCATAAGAAGGTTGAAATAATCTGTACCTAGATGGCATAGCTGAGGTAATTATATGAGACAAGGAAAATGGCTTTGAACTATATAGAAAACTAAACAAAGTATTGTTATTATTAACATTAAGAAAATGTAAATACCAGAACCAAGTTTTATGTTTTCACACACTGCTTTTCATCTTAGGCTTTTAGGAATCAAGAAGCCCTTTAAAAACCATCTTAGACTTTTTTTTTTTTTTTTTTTTTAAACCCAACTGTGGTGTTAAAGTTAGAAACTCTTTTTTTTTTTTTTGGTCACAATCCTTTAGTGTTGTATAATGGAAAACAATTTTTTCACTCTATGTAGGCCTCTTGCTATGCATGTATTTTATCCTTATAGGGCCACAGAGGAGAGAGAAAATTTAAGTCCATCTCTTTTGCAAGTTTTTGGTAATTTGTAAATATTTAGTATCAAAGAGCACTAAAACTAATGACACTAGGTAATTATCAGATAGATATTAGCTGTTTTACTATGTGCCTCACTACTTTGAACAACAGACAGGTAATAGGCAATGTACTGGTAGACATATATGTATCAACACTTACATGCATTTATTCCATATATATTTATTTATTTATATACAAATACACATAGAAAGAACAAAGATAGTGCTCCTGTTCTTGAATAGTATGGTTCTTCAAAGAAGAGATTATGAATGTCTGTTTATTATATGATAATCAGACTGAAAGTGTACTGAGTTTTTAGGCACCAGGAAGTATGTAAATCTCTCTCTCTTTAAATGTATTATAGATATTCATTCCACCCAGTGAGTCTTAGGTGCAAATTATTTTGTCCTGCAGGGGACATTTAGCAAAATGTGCAGACATTTTTGGTTTTCACCATTGAAAGAGGTTTACGATACTGTCATCCAGTAAACAGAGGCCAGAGATGTTGCTAAACATTCTTGAAAGCACAGGAAAGTCCTCCATGACAAAGAATTTGCACAAAATATCATGGTATTGAGGTTGAGAAACTCTGATATAATATTCAATGTCATTGTGAGGCAGGTATTATTTTAACATATATTTTATAGATGAGAAGATTATAGCTACAAAATATTAGCTTGCATATGGTAACAGGTCAGTTAGATAGAAGACTGGGATTCAAATCCAGAGAGCCTGACTCCAAAAGTCACACTATTATATTCAATATATAAACCCATTCCCACTGAAAGAGCTTACTTTAGCTCTTTACTTTAGCTAGTATTAGAGATATATGTTTATACTGCTGGTTAGGTATGAGACAATAAAAAATCTCAACTTTTATGTCCATAGTAGCATTTTTCCTCAAAGATGACGGAGCCAAAGTCCCAAGAAGAAGGGAAATGACTGAATTGTTGATAAGTAAACATTCAATCTATTCAAAGTTCAAAGATGTTGTACCCTTTACTTTTGTAGAGATAGGAAACTTGCTTTGAAAAGTGCTAATGAGAGTTGAAAGTTACCTTCAAGAAGTTATGCATATTTCAAAAGAAATAAAAGTCATTATGCATTCTCTCTAAAGAGGGTACAATCTCAAACTGTCAAAACCCTAAACTCTTCTACATATATTACATATAAATGCCATCTTTTAAAAACCTCTTTCCATTTTTTCCTCTAAATTAGCTTAGTGGGCCATGGTTTTACAGTGTCTTGCTCTGGCCTGTGAATAATGTGACAGATAATTTTTCCACTTCTTCTTCCCTGTAGTTAAGTTTGACTGAAGATATGGAAAACAACTTTTATGACTTAGGTGGTAAAAATAAATGTTCTGTTAGCTGTACTGAGCTAGGTTCTGGACAGCTAGCATAAAATATTGCATGCTGAATTTATAACTGCCAATAAATAATTTTAAAAACTAGGGGCACTTTATACTAATGTACATTAAATATTTTCTCAAAACAAATTGATAATGTTAGTAATAATCTCAATATACCTGTCATATTACTGAATAGCAAGTTTCTTAACATCAAAAAAATTATTCTACTTGGATGTGTTCAAAAGATAAATAGCAAATAAATAACATTCAAAAATAGGAAGAACTCATTTTAAAGATTAATTCTTTACAGTAAAGAACATGGCAACATTCAAAATATGTCATCATGATAATAATCTATTCCTATTTCTACAATGGGTAAGTTCAGCCCTTGTGCAAGAGGCTGTGATTGCAAACAACCCAAAAATTCTCTCTAAGACAGTATAATTTAGCTTTGTTTAGTTTATAATGATCATGATTAAATCTAAACTATTATAAGCAAGCCACCATCTGGAACCATAGCAAATCAAGATTCTATTTTCTATGATGACCAATCATGGAGAGCTTATGCAGACTTCTACTTTGCAATATTGTATAGTAATGTGATTAGATAATCATGCAGACCAATGAACCCAGCTAACTGGAACATAAACAAATGCAGTGTATCACTTGGAAATACTTCAGTTTTTTATCAGAGCCTTCTGACTGAAACTGCTAAAGTTATTTTAAAAGAACAGGAGTGAAATTTGATATCAAATTTGATATTCTGAATCTACACAGAAAGTTATAAAAGGGCTTCCGTCTAGTCAAGGCTATGGTTTTTCCTGTGGTCATGTATGGATGTGAGAGTTGGACTGTGAAGAAGGCTGAGCGCAGAAGAATTGATGCTTTTGAACTGTGGTGTTGGAGAAGACTCTTGAGAGTCCCTTGGACTGCAAGGAGATCCAATCAGTCCATTCTAAAGGAGATTAATCCTGGGAGTTCTTTGGAAGGAATGATGCTGGAGCTGAAACTCCAGTACTTCGGCCACCTCATGCGAAGAGTTGACTCATTGGAAAAGACTCTGATGCTGGTAGGGATTGGGGGCAGGAGGAAAAGGGGACGACCCAGGATGAGATGGCTGGATGGCATCACCGACTCGATGGACGTGAGTCTGAGTGAACTCTGGGAATTGGTGATGGACAGGAAGGCCTGGCGTGCTGCAATTCATGGGGTCTCAAAGAGTCGGACATGACTAAGTGACTGAACTGAACTGAACTAAAGGAATGGAAATGTTGACATTTTATACGTGATTCATAGCAGCATTTAAGCACTTTCAGAAATAAACAAATAGCAACATAGTCAAGTGAGAATTTACAAACTGACTTCTTTTGCAGGTGACCTTATGGGAAACAGTCTTTGCAAATGATCATGTTACAATGAGGTCATCAGGATGAGCTCTAATCCAATATGACTGTGTCATTATTAAAAGGGGAATTTTGAACACAATGGCAGAAACAGGGAGAACCCCACATAAAGATTGGAATTATGCTGCCACAAGGCTAAGAAATATAAAGATTGCCAGCAAACCAACAGAAGCTAGGAGAGAAACCTGAGAAGCTAGGACAGAAACATGAAACAGATTCTTCTTTGTAGCCCCCAGAATAAACTAACCCTGCTACTGACACCTCAATCATGATCTTTAACATCCAGAATTGAGACAATACATTTCCACTGTTTAAGCCATGTAACTGGTGGCACTTTGTTATGGCAGCTCCAAGAAATTAACATACTGTGTCATTAGGGATTAATCAATTTTTATGGTTCTATATCCTAGGTAAAAATGCACTGTGCAAAGATGCTTAGGAAAATATTTGTTTCCTTAACTAGCATGATATACTACTAGGAAAATAAGAAAATATAAGTAACTTCAAAGCATTACCTGTTAGATGTCATGAGGATGATAAAAACAATAGTTGTTCTTCAGGGAAAGTTTATGTTATTTACAGGACCATTAAGATTTGTTCACTGGAAAATGTGGAAGGTTGTTTTGCCAGGGAGAGGAATGGGAAGGAGGGGCATAATCAAAGCAGAATTTTAGGAGGTTAGTTTTTGCTCAGTTTGCAGAATGAAGTGGTGGGAGGAAAAGCTCCAAACTAAGAGACCAAAGTCCAGATGTGCTGAAATAATGAATGAATGATTTGAATTAGACATCAATATTGAGATTAAATGATAGCAATTAAATAAATTATTTCAGAATACAGAAAAAATGAGTTCAGCAATAGAATGACTGGCAAAAATGAGAGAAGAATAGATAGGAGTGTAAAGAAGAAAATAGTCAACGACAATTTCAAGAATTAGAGCTTGGAGATAATCAGTGAAGACCTACTGTGTAGACAGGGAGCTATACTCAATAATTTGTAATAATTTATAATGGAAAATAATCTGAAAAAGAATATATATGTATATATAACTGAATCACTTTGTTGTACAGCTGAAACTAGCACAACATTGCTAATCAACTATATTTCAGTTAAAAAAAAAAAAAAAAAAAGACAGCTCCACTAGAAATAAATAAGAATTAGAGCTCAGGTGGATGGGCTTATGACTATAAGTTCTGGGTAGGTGGTATCACTAGAAGTCTGGATTCCGAATGTAAAGGATATTGTTTATGGATGGCTTCATGAACTGATGATTGAAACTGAGCCTAAATATGACTATGGAAGGCCTGTACTTTTGATGCTGTTACTTTGACCTCTGCAGAGGCACAGGGGTTTGTAGACTTGTAAGACCTGCTCTCTGCTGAATTTTCTCTCTGGTTTATCTGACAGGTACAGTCTCAATTTTATTTTTCCTCCATAGTACTCTTGAGATTTATTTTATCTATGGTGTGTGTCTCTGTATTTCATAAAGTGTCCAAGAATCTATGACAATGTTAAAATATATATATATATATATATATATATATATATATATATATATAATATATGTAAACTCTAAGGAAGTAAAACTAATGAAAAATTTAAATGAATCACTATGTTTACTATGGCTCAGATACCCCTCTTATCTACAGAAATCGCTTGGCACTGAGCCTTGGCTTCTTTTTATTGTCATTCATTTGTTAATGCTCATGGATGAGCCTCGATGCTCAAAAGAGATTATGAATCCTTCGAGAACTATGGTTTGTGGCATAGCTTTACATGTTCTTATTGCATAGCAGGGTGTTCTGTACATAGTTTGTGCTCAATTAAACTTAATTGATGATGATGATTAATATTTTTAAGGAAGCAAAGCCTCAAATTCCTTTCCTGATACCATGATATATTTGTCCCTTTCTGTAATTCCCTTTCTCTGAAATATTTCTCACAAAAATAAACAGGTCTAACATGTTTTTCGGAGAAGGCGATGGCACACCACTCCAGTACTCTTGCCTGGAAAATCCCATGGACGAAGGAGCCTGATAGGCTGCGGACCAGGGGATCGCAAAGAGTTGGACATGACTGAGTGACTTCACATTCACTTTTCACTTTCATGCATTGGAGAAGGAAATGGCAACTCACTCCAGTGTTCTTGCCTGGAGAATCCCAGGGACAGGGGAGCCTGGTGGTCTGCCATCTATGGGGTCGCACAGAGTTGGACACGACTGAAGCGACTTAGCAGCAGCAGCAGCAGCAGCAGCAGCAACATGTTTCATGTTTTTAGGAAACTTCTAGACTTACAAATCTGGTCTTTCTTTTAGCATCAGAATTATATTTTCTATTTAAAATAAGCCAAATCCCATTCCTTATTTTCAGAGAAATGCTTTATACATATTATATATGAAAGCATAGATAGAATCCATTAATAAAACAGACAAAACAAAGATATCATGAACAGCACAGAAATTCAGAAAACTTTATCTTCCACCTCCCACACTAACCCCTACCCACCCACCCATTCACCCTCTATGAAGTGTCATTTTCTTTATGGTACTTCTTGAAAAATGACATCAGGGAATGATAGAGTGTAGTGTGGTACAAGTCTATTTTTCTGTTGCCTTACAGGTTAATCATAGTGTAGTAACAGCACTGGCTATTTTGAAGGGGTGGCATGCCCACTAGACAGAGACATTAATCATGCTCTGGGACTCTTAACAACCTGCACTCTAGTGCTATCGCTAAGCACACACATATACTTTTGTTCAATACTAAAAGAAAATACCTACAAGTTTAAGATTATGACCCTGAAATCATTAATTGCTGATTTATGTATATTTTTAACTGCATTTCTTTTCATTGACCCCTGTCTCCCACCCTCTTAGGAACTACTATTGACCTTGTTGAAGGAGCAAAATATATTGCTTCCTTGCATTAGTTTGAAACAACATATTGGAACTATTCCACAAGGCAATCTCTGACACCTGTCAACCAAGTTGTCACACATTTTATATTTTCTAGCTTCAGTAATCCAAGTGCTTTAAAGCTTCTGCAAGTTCATCCTTCAAAATGTATGTTGATTTGCAGAAAGATTCATGTCTCAGCAAACTTGAACACACACTCCTTTATAAATATCATCCTGTGACTGATTATTAAATAAATTATAAAATTTATCCTGTCTTAGACTGGCTCCTTTGTTAACACTTGTGCCATATTATTCCTTGTAGAAAGGGGATTTAATTATCTTGATATACGCCAATATACTCATTTCCAAATACAGACTCTACACTGGATATCCTTAAAAATATTTTCATCACTCAGTAAATTAATATTGAATAAGTTAACATAAGAGAAATCAAAACAGTGGGATAACATTTACCTAGAGATTGGTAAAGATATTTTTAATGCATAATGTTAGCAAGGGTGAGATTAAAAAACACGCTAATGTTCTTTTATTAATGGTTTTGAAATGTACCACCATTTAGGCTACGGTTTTTCCAGTAGTCATGTATGGATGTGAGAGTTGGACTGTGAAGAAGGCTGAGCACTGAATAACTGATGCTTTTGAACTGTGGTGTTGGAGAAGACTCTTGAAAGTCCCTTGGACTGCAAGGAGATCCCACTAGTCCATTCTGAAGGAGATCAGTCGTGGGATTTCTTTGGAAGGAATGATGCTGGAGCTGAAACTCCGGTACTTTGGCCACCTCATGCGAAAAGTTGACTCATTGGAAAAGACTCTGATGCTGGGAGGGATTGAGGGCAGGAGGAGAAGGGGATGACAAAGGATGAGATGGCTGGATGGCATCATCGACTTGAAGGACGTGAGTTTGAGTGAACTCCGGGAGTTGATGATGGACAGGGAGGCCTGGCGTGCTGCGAATCATGGGGTCGCAAAGAGTTGGACACGACTCAGCAACTGAACTGAACTGAACCATTTAGGAAGGTTTTTTAAAATAAGGAATTTAAAATATTCATACTTTGACTCAAACTTTATGCCTACAAATAACATTCCAAAAGAACTAGAAAGAAGAACAAACATTGAGTTTAAAATTGTTCCACAAAATATTACCTACAATATGACAAAACAATGCAGAAAAATATATCCAATAATAGGGAACAGTTGCATTAATTATAATACAATTATATTAAGGATTATTAGGTTCTATTATCATTTTTATATATAACTAACTTTGGCTTGCTAATATTTGATTGATGATTTTTACATCTATATTCACCAGATATATTAGCCTGTAATTTTTCTTTTCTGGTGTCTTTTTCTGGTTTCGGTATCAGGATAATGACACTCTCTACAATGAATTTCTAAAATGATATCTACAATGAATGGGACAACAGACTGGTTCCAAATTGGGAAAATAGTACATCAAGGCTATATATTGTCACCCTGCTTATTTAACTTATATGCAGAGTACATCACATGAAATGCCAGTCCATCTTGTCAAAGCTATGGTTTTTCTAGTAGTCATGTATGGATATGAGAATTGGACCATAAAGAAAGCTGGATGCTGAAGAATTAATCCTTTTGAACTGTGGTGTTGAAGAAGATTCTTGTACTGAGTCCCTTGGACTGCAAGGAGATCCAACCAGTCAATCCTAAAGGAAATCAGTCCTGAATATTCATTGGAAGGACTGATGGTGAAGCTGAAACTCCAATACTTTGGTCACCTGATGAGAAAAACTGACTCATTTGAAAAGAGCCTGTTGCAGGGAAAGATTGAAGGTGGGAGGAGAAGGGGATGACAGAGGATGAGATGGTTGGTTGGCATCACTTACTTGATGGACATGAGTTTGAGTAAGCTCTGGGTGTTAGCGATGAACAGGGAAGCCTGGCATGCTGCAGTTCATGGGGTTGCAAAGAGTTGGACATGACAGCAACTGAACTGACTGACTGATTGACTGACAATGAATTTTGGAGTACTCTCTCTGATGGATTATTATTTTATAAAACAATCTGAGAAATTTCATTAATATTATATTAAGTAAGAACAATATATACATAGCATGATTAACATTTGATCAGAGATAAGAAAGAAGGAAGAAAAGAAGAGGAATTATGGTTGGTAAGCATATGTGTGTGTTCAGTTGCTCTCTTTGTGGCGTCATTGCCTGTAGCCTGCCAGGCTCCTATGTCCATGGAATTTTCCAGGCAAGAACACTGGAGCAGTTTGCTATTTCAACCTCCAGGGGATCTTCCCAACCCAGGGATCAAAACCACGTCTCTTGTGTCTCTTGCACTGGCAAGTGGATTCTTTACCACTAGTCCCATATGGGAAGCCCCCTTGTAAACATATAGTAGCTACTATCAAAATATTAATTTTAAAAAATGTGTCCATTCACAAATGTAACATTACCAATAACTATGTTTCAAGCGAAGAGTAGAACTATTTTTGCTTTCTAGTATAATAATTTATATTATGCTACATCTTGATTCTCTTGTCAGATGTAACCAAAAAAATTGTAATTACTAAGAAAATATAAGAAAACTGAATTAGTTCTGACTAAATTCTTAACTAACATCCCTTAGGTTCTTTCCAGTTTTCCGACTTGTATCTTAGTTCAGAATTTATATTTACCTCAATAAGAATCAAGCACAGAAATTCTAATGATCCTCTGTTTAAAAATATCCAAGTATATTTACGCTCAAAATATTGCTCAAATCTCCTCCTGCAAGAGCACCAAAATTACAACTAGCTGTTGAACAACCTTCAACAGGAAGATGCTAGAACCCACCCAAAAAAGATATCCCCTGTCCAAAGACAAAGGAGAAGCTGCAACACGATGGTAGGAGGGGTCACAATCAGGATAAAATCAAATCCTGTCCCTGCCAGATGGGCAGATCACAAACTAGACAACAATAATACGGAAGAAGTTCTCCCTCTGTTCTCTCACAGAACTGAAGGTTTTGGCCTTATGTCCAGAGGTAGGCTCTGAACTCCTGACCCTACCATAGAGCCTATAAACTCGATGGCTGGGTCATATCAGGGCAGATAGCTAACAGGGAGGGAGTGCAGCTTCCCAGCCTGGGTATCTGGCAAAAGGACTAGGAATCCCCAGGGAATCTGACTTTGAAGACCAGCAGGATTTGATTACAGGACTTCCATAAGACTAGGGGAAACAGAAACTCCACTCTTGGAGGGCAAAAGCAAATTCTTGTATACACCAGGACCCAGAGGAAATTGAGCAATGACTCCATAGGATACTGAACCAGACCTCCCTCCTAGTATTAGAGGATCTCCTGTGGAGGCAAGGGTCGACAGTGGCTTGCTATGGGGATGGGGGTGGTGCTCCTTGGAGTGAGCCCTCTTGGAGGTTGTTATTAACCTTACCATAGAGCCTATAGACTCCAGGGATGGGTCACATCAGGACAAATAACTAACAGGGAGTGAGTGCAGCCCCCCTAGCACAGACAATGGGATTAAAATTTCACTGAGCATGACTGTCTGCCAGGGCAAATTTCAGTTTTTCCTACCGCCAGTTCCTCCAATCAGAAAGCTTACACAATACTCTTAACCTCTTCCACTGGAGGGCAGATAGAAGAAGCAAGAACTTCAATCCCACAGCTGCCAGAAAAAAGCCATATCACAGAAAGTTAATCTAAATGAAAGTCAGAGGTTTATGTTCTAGATGAAGGGATAAGATAAAACCCCAGAAAAACAACTAAATGAAGTGGAGATAGGTAATCTTCCAGATAACCAAAGGTCTAGAAGAACTAAAGAACAGAGATGAGCAATACAGTAGAATGAATCAATAGCAGAACTAAGGCAGAAGACTGGATAAGTGACCTGAAAGTCAGAATGGTGGAAATCACTGCTGCAAAACATTATAGTAACAAGACTGAAAAAAAAAAAAAATGATGATAACCTAAGTTATGACAAAGCATTAAACACACCAACATTCACATTATAGGAGTCCCAGAAGGAGAAGAGAGACAGGACCTGAGAAAATATTTAAAGAGATGATCGTTCAAAACTTTCCTAACGTTCCAGTTCCAGGTCAGTCACTCAGTCATGTCCGACTCTTTGGGAATCGGAAGACAGGCCTCCCTGTCCATCACTAACTATTAGAGTTTACTCAAACTCATGTCCATCGAGTTGGTGATATCAACCAGCCATCTCATCCTCTGTGGTCCCCTTCTCCTTCTGCCCCCAATCCCTCTCAGCATCAGAGTCTTTTCCAATGAGTCAACTCTTTGCATGAGGTGGTCAAGGTATTGGAGCTTCAGCTTCAGCAGCATCCCTTCCAATGAACACCCAGGACTGATCTCCTTTAGAATGCACTGGTTGGATCTCCTTGCAGTTCAAGGGACTCTCAAGAGTCTTCTCCAACACCACAGTTCAAAAGCATCAATTCTTTGGTGCTCAGCTTTCTTCACAGTCCAACTCTCACATCCATATATGACTACTGGAAAAACCATAGCCTTGACTAGATAAACCTTTGTTGGCAAAGTTATATCGCTGCTTTATAATATGCTATCTAGGTTGGTCATAACTTTTCTTCCAAGCAGTAAGCATCTTTTAATTTCATGGCTTCAGTCACCATCTGCAGTGATTTTAGAGCCCAGAAAAACAAAATCTGACACTGTTTCCACTGCATTCCCATCTATTTTCCATGAAATGATGAGACCAAATGCCATGATCTTAGTTTTCTGAATGTTGAGCTTTAAGCAAACTTTTTCACTCTCCTCTTTCACTTTCATCAAGAGACTGTTTAGTTCCTCTTCACTTTCTGCCATAAGGGTCATGTCATCTGAACATCTGAGGTATTGATATTTCTCCCGGCAATCTTGATTCAGCTTGGGCTTCTTCCAGCCCAGTGTTTCTCATGATGTACTCTGCATATAAGTTAAATAAGCAGGGTGACAATATACAGCCTTGACATACTACTCTTCCTATTTGGAACCAGTCTGTTGTTCCATGCCCAGTACTAACTGTTGCTTCCTGACCTGAATATAGGTTTCTCAAGAGGCAGGTCAGGTGGTCTGGTATTCCCATCTCTTTCAGAATTTTCCACAGTTTATTGTGATCCACACAGTCAATGGCTTTGGCATAGTCAATAAAGCAGAAATAAATGTTTTTCTGGAACTCTCTTGCTTTTTCCATGATCCAGCAGATGTTGGAGATTTGATCTCTGGTTCCTCTGCCTTTTTGAAAACCAGCTTGAACAACTGGAAGTTCACAGTTCACGTATTGCTGAAGCCTGGCTTGGGGAATTTTGAGCATACATTACTAGCATGTGAGATGAGTGCAATTGTGTGGTAGTTTGAGCATTCTTTGGCATCACCTTTCTTTGGGATTAATGAAGACTGACCTTTTCCAGTCCTGTGGCCACTGCTGAGTTTTCCAAATTTGCTGGCATATTGAGTGAAGCACTTTCACAGCATCATCTTTCAGGATTTGAAATAGCTCAACTGGAATTCCATCACCTCCTCTAGCTTTGTTTGTAGTGATGCTTTCTAAGGCTCACTTGGCTTCACATTCCAGGATGTCTGGCTCTAGGTAAGTGATCACACCGTCATTATTATCTGGGTCATGAAGATCTTTTTTGTACAGTTCTTCTGTATATTCTTGCCACCTTTTAATATCTTCTGCTTTTGTTAGGTCTCTAATTTTCTTGAAGAGATCTCTAGTCTTTCCCGTTCTCTTGTTTTCCTCTATTTCTTTGCAATGATCGCTGAGGAAGGCTTTCTTATCTCTCTTTGCTCTTCTCTGGAACTCTGCATTCAGATGCTTATATATTTCCTTCTCTCCTTTGCTTTTCACTTCTCTTTTTTTCACAGCTATTTGTAAGTCCTCCTCAGACAGCCATTTTGCTTTTTTGCATTTCTTTTTCTTGGGGATGGTCTTGATCCCTGTCTCCTGTACAATGTCATGAATTCTGTCCATAGTTCATCAGGCACTCTGTCTATCAGATCTAGTCCTTTAAATCTATTTCTCACTTCCACTGTATAATCATAAGGGATTTGATTTAGGTCATACCTGAATGGTCTAGTGGTTTTCCCTACTTTCTTCAATTTAAGTCTGAATTTGGCAATAAGGAGCTCATGATCTGAGCCACAGCCAGCTCCCGGTCTTGTTTTTGCTGACTGTATAGTGCTGACTTTATAGAACTTCTCCATCTTTGGCTGCAAATAATAAAATCAATCTGATTTCAGTGTTGACCCCCTGGTGATGTCCATGTGTAGAGTCTTCTCTTGTGTTGTTGGAAGAGGGTGTTTGCTATGACCAGTGCGTTTTCTTGGCAAAACTCTGTTAGCCTTTGCCCTGCTTCATTCTGTACTCCAAGGTCAAATTTGCTTATTACTCCAGATGTTTCTTTACATTAGAAAGGAAATAGTCAACTAAGTCCAGGAAGCACAGAGAGTCCTAGGCAGGTTAAACTGAAGGAAGAACACACTGATACACACAGTAATCAAACTGACAACAACAACAAAAAATATTAAAAGGAAGAATGTAAAAATAACAAATAGCATACAAGGGAACTCCGATAAAGTTAGAATTAATCACACCAACCAAAATACATAGACTGGCTGGGTAGATGAAAACATGTCCATGTATGCACTTCCACTTACTACATCACTCTACTTAACTCCTCAAATTGTACATAATTATTTTATACTGTTAGGTTAATCTTGTTTCCATTATGGCCTGCAATTGCAATTATCTTTTATTTTTTCTGGCTATTGATTGTGAAAACTGGTACTATTTACTACTATCATTATGTAACCGTTTTAATACCATTGTATCATGATTGCTCAAAAAAATATAGTAGATTTCTATATCACTATAACTACCATACAATATGAAAATCTATAACCACTTTTGAAAATTCAGGTGTACATTAGAATTATCCTGTAATCATTTGAATAATACAAATGCCCAGGTATTGCTTTTTTTCTCCAAGGCTCCTGATGTGAATTTGATGAGCAGCAATGTTTAAAAACAACTGGACTATATGATGATCTTTTATCGAGTTTGTTTCACTTTCTCTATTTAATATTCAGTGCTCTCATTTCATTTAGTTTATCTTTTTCAATTCATCCATCTCTCTCTTTTTTTTTTTTTTTTTTTCGGTTGTTCTTTTTCAAGCCTTTATCAAGAATAGTAGAAAAGCTTAATAAATAGTATTTATAATACACACACTTTAGAAAGCTTATGAATTTTTTCTTAGCAAAAAATTGTATATTTTGGTTACACAAGTTTGACTAAGTATGAATAGAAGCCTAGATTTTAATTTGTATTCACTCAAAACTGTGATATAGTTCCATTCATTCTGGTACCTAGTATTACTGTTAAATATCTGGAAAGCTTATTATTTTAGTGATTTTTTAAAAACATTCCAATGAGGATTGAAATTTTAATCCAATTCTGAGAATATAAAAAATACTACTAAGCACTAAGCGAGGGTGGATGTAAGAGCCGGCGCACTAAGCGTGGCCTAGAGGAGCTATCCCACGTCTGAGGTCAGGGGCAGTGGCCTAGAGTGCCAGGCTGCGATGGTGCAGGAATGGCCGAGAGGAGCTACCCTGTGTCTGAGGTCAGGGCCCGCAGCCCAGAGGAGCAACCCCAGGAGCCCTGGATGCACAGGCGCAGAAGGGCCTATATCTGATAGATAGAGTGCCTGATGAACTGTGGAATGAAGTTCCTGACATTGTGCAGGAGACAGATATCAAGACCATCCCGAAGGAAAAGAAATGCAAAAAAGCAAAATGGCTGTCTGGGGAGGCCTTACAAATAGCTGTGAAGAGAAGAGAGGCGAAAAGCAAAGGAGAAAAGGAAAGATATAAGCATCTGAATGCAGAGTTCCAAAGAATAGCAAGGAGAGATAAGAAAGGCTTCTTCAGCAATCAATGCAAAGAAATGGAGGAAAAGAACAGAATGGGAAACACTAGAGATCTCTTCAAGAAAATTAGAGATACCAAGGGAACATTTCATGCAAAGATGGGCTCAATAAAGGACAGAAATGGTATGGACCTAACAGAAGCAGAAGATATGAAGAAGAGGTGGCAAGAATACACGGAAGAACTGTACAAGAAAGATCTTCACGACCCAGATAGTCATGATGATGTGATCACTAATCTAGAGCCAGACATCTTGGAATGCAAAGTCAAGTGGGCCTTAGAAAGCATCACTACGAACAAAGCTAGTGGAGGTGATGGGATTCCAATTGAGCTGTTTCAAATCCTGAAAGATGATGCTGTGAAAGTGCTGCACTCAATATGCCAGCAAATTTGGAAAACTCAGCAGTGGCCTCAGGATGGGAAAAGGTCAGTCTTCATTCCAATCCCAAAGAAAGGCAATGCCAAAGAATGCTCAAACTACCACACAATTGTACTCATCTCACATACTAGTAAAGTAATGCACAAAATTCTCCAAGCCAGGCTTCAGCAATACATGAACTGTGAACTCCCTGACGTTCAAGCTGGTTTTCGAAAAGGCAGAGGAACCAGAGATCAAACTGCCAACATCTGCTGGATCACGGAAAAAGCAAGAGAGTTCCAGAAAAACATTTATTTCTGCTTTATTGACTATGACAAAGCCTTTGACTGTGTGGATCACAATAAACTGTGGAAAATTCTGAGAGAGATGGGAATACCAGACCACCTGACCTGCCTCTTGAGAAATTTGTATGCAGGTCAGGAAGCAACAGTTAGAACTGGACATGGAACAATAGACTGGTTCCAAATAGGAAAAGGAGTACGTCAAGGCTGTATATTGTCACCCTGCTTATTTAACTTATATGCAGAGTACATCATGAGAAACGCTGGACTGAAAGAAACACAAGCTGGAATCAAGATTGCCAGAAGAAATATCAATAACCTCAGATATGCAGATGACACCACCCTTATGGCAGAAAGTGAAGAGGAGCTAAAAAGCCTCTCGATGAAAGTGAAAGAGGAGAGCAAAAAAGTTGGCCTAAAGCTCAACATTCAGAAAACAAAGATCACGGCATCCGGTCCCATCACTTTATGGGAAATAGATGGGGAAACAGTGGAAACAGCGGCTCCAGAATCACTGCAGATGGTGACTGAAGCCATGAAATTAAAAGATGCTTACTCCTTGCAAGAAAAGTTATGATCAACCTAGATAACATATTCAAAAGCAGAGACATTACTTTGCTGACTAAGGTCTGTCTAGTCAAGGCTATGGTTTTTCCTATGGTCACGTATGGATGTGACAGTTGGACTGTGAAGAAGGCTGAGCACTGAAGAATTGATGCTTTTGAACTGTGGTGCTGGAGAAGACTCTTGACAGTCCCTTGGACTGCAAGGAGATCCGACCAGTCCATTCTGAAGGAGGTCAACCCTGGGATTTCTTTGGAGGGAATGATGCTAAAGCTGAAACTCAAGTACTTTGGCCACCTCATGAGAAGAGTTGACTCATTGGAAAAAACTCTGATGCTGGGAGGGATTGGGAGCAGGGGGAGAAGGGGTTGACAGAGGATGAGATGGTTGGATGGCATCACGGACTCGATGGATATGAGTCTGGGTGAACTCCGTGAGATGGTGATGGACAGGGAGGCCTGGCGTGCTGCGATTCATGGGGTCGCAAAGAGTCGGACATGACTGAGTGACTGAACTGAACTGATGTGGTTAAAAGAAAAGAATAAGAAACTTTCATGTGACACATTATTATGGCAGAAATGGCCACCCACTCCAGTATTCTTACCTGAAAAATTCCATAGACTGAGGAAACTGGCAGCTACAGTCCACGGGGTCACAAAGAGATGGATATAACTGAGCATACACATACACAGTATCATTAACTAAAGGACATATTTTCTTTAGATTTCACGAAGTTTTATGTTAATGCTCATTATTTACTTTAATTCCTTATTCAAGATTCCAAATTGTATTTAGTTGCATTGAGAAGCTTCAGCTGTATGCAACAACTATAAAAAACACTCTTCATTTTTATTCTGTTATAAATATTTTCTAATTTTCCTTGTAATGGCTTCTTAGACATATTTATCATTTAAATGTGGATATTTAATCCCCAAATACCTACAGTATTAATTAATAAACATGTCTTTAAATTGTCAAAAATAAAGAATAGATGCTCTGTAACTGTGTGTAACTTACTAGAAGAGATAACTTACAATCAGAAATCAAATAAAATTTATTAGGCAACCAGAAATTGGTCTAGTCTATAAACAGATAATAAAAATGCCAAATCAAATGGAAATTTCTTCTTTGTCTTGCTCTTTGCAAATCTCTCCCACATCTTTGTTTTTATCTCAAAGAGATAAAATTCCTTGAATAAAAAGTTCTATACTTCTTTTTATCTCTAGTAATTGCCTTAGTACATAAGAAAAATGCAGATATTCTAATAATATTTATCTCTTCTTTGGTTGATTAATATAGGAGCAGCTGATAAGTACAAACTTGGCAAACTGAAAAATGTAAAAACTGTACAGTAGGAGCCAACACAACATTGCAAAGCAATTATTCTCCAATAAAAATAAATAAATAAATTTTTAAAAAGTTTTAAATATTACTGAAAATATTTTGGTATGCATACACACACCATTTGGGCTCATAACATACACAGTCTTACAAGCTTCTCTTAGTACATGATCATAATCTTTAAAGTGAAATAAATGGTAGAAAGTTAGCACTTGAAATTTGCTCAGTTTGTTCAAGGTTCTATCATGTATTCCTTTGTTTAGAAAAGTGTTCTTAAATTAATAATTGCTTTAAAGCACACCTCCAAGACACTGTCTCCTTAACTGAAGACTCTTCATTCTGACAACTTCTTATTTCTTTTTATGCCTCTTTAAGCTTGAAACTTTGGAATGTATTTTCAATCATATTGTGGAATCATATTGCTGTAGTGAGTACCTCATAGGCTCAAGCTCACAACCACTGAATAGCTGCACCATTTAGAAGCTAGGTTAGGCCAACACCAAGCTGATACTGCCAATGATCTTATAATATTTGGTTAAATCTTTAGTTTTCTTGGCAACTCATTTTAGAGTACAGACTCAAGGCATTTGAGCAGGTTTATTCAAGAATACTTATCTATCCTACACCAGGGCTTTCTGTAGTTTGGCATACCTAAACTTCAGGATCTAGACTTTAGTTATATTCATTTCCAAGGTCTTTAGGTCTTAAATCAACACAGACAGATGTGTCCACTCATGGTCTATGACTTCCTTTCTGGTTCAAGTTATAGTTACCCTGAACTTTAGGGTCTCTGAATTCCCTTCTCAGATGATCCCAGATTTGCTTGCAGTGATTTGGCAGTCTTCTTCTTAAGATCCATACCTCCAGGAAAGACTGTGCTTCCACTGTGTGATCATAGATGCAGGGAGTAAGTGAGGATCAGTTGTTTACGGCTGTTGTGGGCTGTGCTCAAAAGTGCAGACTGGGGTGTTCACACACATATACATGAGCCCCTTCATGGTATGGGACAGAGCCAGGGTGGGCAGAGAAAGAAGAGTAGGCCAAGGATCAAAGATCAGAGGCTGAGGAACCACTTCTTCCTCTGTCATTACATTTTGGCATAGGATTCTCAGGAGTCTAAAAACACTATATTCAAAACTTTCTGATAACTTTAGGCATGTATTTGTCAAATCATGAAGAAAGAGCATTTTTATTTGAGTATTTTTTCAGTTTGAGTTATAATACTTAAATATTTAGTGTTAACCCTTTAGCATAACGGTGTCTATTTATACAATTGCTTCTTTGTGTTAGGGGAAAACCAGGCCATGACCTCATCTGTAAGCAAGTTACAGGCATCAGTCAGTTGAAATACACTAATTTTCAGAGTTGACTAAAATACTGAAAATAAAGAAAATGGGGAGGGGGAAAACAGAGTAAGAGTAAAAATTTTATATAAAAGGCAAGGGATGAAAGAAGAATGAAAGGACATGAAGAGAAAGACCATATGTTCAGGAAAAGGTGAAAGAAGACAGTGTAAAAAGGAGAAAGAATTAAGAACATAGATGAAAGAAAGAAGAAAACATACAGAAAGGGAGATTAGAAGAGAAGGAGGAGCTGTATATAGAAGTGCCCTGCTGTGAATAGGAAGAATTAAGTCTGTACTTTTTTCATCTCCTCAGTCAAGTACCATGCCCCTCTAAGCTCCTCTCTCCTTGTGCTAGAGAAATGGATTATGCCACCTGGGTTTAATGACCACTCTTGCTCTAAATGTAAGTGAATTTGTAAGTGTTTCTTTTCCATCAGTCCATCAGAGAAAGTCAGGGCCAGGCACATCTCTAGAACCACCACTCTTAGGGACTATCCTTTAACCAAAGAGGCCTTTGATCTCACTGTGACCATTTGGATTGTCCAAAATCACCCCTGAATTTGTGGGAGTCTGCAAACCAATGACTGTCAATGGAACAACTATTCCTAACCTGTGCTGTGTGGCCAGTACAGGAAGACGTGCCCTGAACTGAACCTCATTATTCTGCCATTATCCACATCCTAATCTGACTTTATTGTTTCAAAGACTAGGTCTCAGCAATATTAACACAAATTTCTTTCAATTCAACTTTCATATATACACATATACATATATATATATATGTGTGTGTGTGTGTGTGTGAGTCATAAGTTAGAAATTATCTTTAAACATGGAGCATGTGTAAATTTTCTGTTAAGAATTACCAATAAATAAAAATAAATGACAAGATACTAATTTATTGATGTATGGCAAAACCAATACAATATTGTAAAGTAATTAACCTTCAATTAAAATAAATAAACTTATTTTTTAAAAAGAAAAACTGAAAATGACCTTGTGCATAAAGCTACAGCTTATGCTTTCTGTACTTTTGCCCACTTACCAGTACCACAGAAACACTACACTATTTAGACTTAAAATGTTCTTCACTGATATGAGAAAACTGGGTCAGGATAATTTCAATGCTAAAACTATTGACAAGAGGCTGTCACAATGAGAATACTGATTACTCCTTTGTTCTCTTTCAGAATTCGCTCCATTCAATTACAGTCTCAGGGACAGAAGCCTCCTGAAAAGAGAAGACAACTGAAAGCTCTCTTGAGACTAACATAAAAGCCAGAACTTTCATAAGGAAGCAGTAATGAACTTTATAAGCTGAGTGGCCTTGGCTTCGTTTCATGTTTTTATTTTTTTAACATTTATGAGATTTCAAGGCCACTGTTGTATCTTTACTTGTAGTTTCTATAGAAACATGTGCTTATTTAAAACAACAACAACAATAACCTTCTGTGTGAGACATTATAAGCTATGAAAGAGAAAAGATCTACAATTCCTGATGCAAATAAAATATCAGGTTGGCCAAAAGTTTCATTCATTTTTTTCTGTAACATCTTATGTAAAAACTCAGATACTTTAGCCACTGAATAGTAGGAAGAAGGTGTAGAAAGAATGGAGAAGGAAATTGATTCATGACCCTAGTCACCATCCACAGCTATGTGAGCTCTAGATATTTCATTCTGAAATTTATAGTTACAGCATATGGGTACCAATACTGTTCTTAACATTTTAATTATTCATTTTAAAAAGTCACCTAATTAGTTCCCCAAGTGGGTTTAGATGTCAAACATTCTCCTTAAAGAAATGTGGCGCTATCATTGAAATTAGAATAGACAAACTTGTCCATCACCTCATCTTCCAAAATTACTTTGGAAATAAAATTAGGAAACAGAAGATAGGACAACATATTTAAAGCTATTGGCCTTCACATTAAGTGGACAATTAAAATATCATTTTACAAAGAAAGAACAGACAAGAAAAACCATATTCAGTTTTTGTTTTTAAAATTTAGGAAACAATGGTCATGTTTAGAGTAGTTTGATTTCACCAGATTTTTCCTCTACTGCTTTTTAATCCATTCACTTATATTTGTTGGAATTGTAAACTTTGGATAGCTTAGAATCTAATTTTAGACTCTTTTATAAAAAATATATAAACTATTTTAAGTGAACACTAATATTAGTTTTGTCATGACAGTCAAATTATGGGTCCTTTTAAATCTCGTTAAGAAATATTACCCACCTGCAGTTGCCTAACTTTGAGAGTTTTCAAATCTGAGATGCTTAGCATCTTTGCAAAGGAAACTGTGAAAAATGAGAATAAAGTCCCATCGCATTGCTCTGTACTCTGAATGCAGTGGGAGTGGGAGAAGCAGGTAGCATGTGTGTCAGTGTGCTCAGTCAGTCAGTTGTGTCACACTCTCTCTGACAACATGGACCACAGCCCATAGGATTTGCTAGGTGAGAATACTGTAGTAGGTTGCCCTTTCCTACTCCAGGGGTTCTTCCTGACTCACAGATCAAATCGGTTGTGACAAATGGAAAGCATTTTAGAACTCATTTTACCTTAAAAAAAAAATCTTGTGAAAGAGCGTAAGAGTAGAGAAAAGAGTTCAGAAATCTGTTGCTAGAGTGTCAGGTTTGAATCCTAATTCCATCGCTTGATATATGTGTGATGTTGGCCAAGTTTGTACTTGACCACTTTGTACTTCAGTTTTATCTTTAATGAAAGTAGTAATACTTTAGCGAAGTGCTAGTTCTAAGGACACAGATTAAATAAAATAAATATATTTAAAGGATTTAGAGCAAAACAACGTCTACCACAAATGTTGCATCAGTATTTCTTAAACACAACTTTGCTTGATACCACCTTGCCTCTATCACTTCTCTCTACATTAGAGGCCTTCTTAGTCAATATGATATGTCCCACTAAATCGGCGGGTTAATTATCCATAAGATGGTTCAAATATGTGATCCGTAAAACAAACAAAAAAAACTGTGCATGTAAGATATTATATATGTTAATTTAAAACCTGCATATGTATGTTTGCTGGCCAATAATTTGATGTAAAGCCAAGGCCTTGTCCCTGAATACTGATCTGTTGAATAAAGTTCTATTATTTCTTTCTTGTGTCATATATTATATAGCTTTCATGTTGCCTTTGATTTAAAGTGGAATTTTTAAAGACATTTTTGAAGTATACTGAGCATGGAATCCATTTAGATGACTAAAGTTTCCCCCAATCTTGAGAGTTGCCTGGACCATTCCACACCAATTCTTTATTAGCAACATACTTTTTAGAAAGATACAACTACAAATGTCTAAGAAATTATTGTTCTTATACTCATGATTCATAACTTTATATAACAAAGTACCTAGCTATTAAAAATGAATGCAAAGGGCATACATAGGTCTAAGAATAGAGCTGACAACAGGCAAACATACCACTGAAGAAAAGAACAGGGTGTGCAAAAATTCAGGAAGGACCTCCCTACAATGAACTTCAAGGATCCTCAAGCATTAATCATTGTGTTTTAAGGGAATGCAAGCTGTCAATTAACCCCACAAATCGGTTAACTGGCAGTCAGTTAAGACAAATTCTACTATACTGACTTTACTTGGTAGTTTATATGTCTGTGTGCGTGCGTGCTCAGTCGCTCAGTCGTGTCCAACTGTTTGTGACCCCATAGACTGTATCCCACCAAACTCCTCTCTTCATGGGATTTTCCTGGCCCAAATACAGGAATAGATTGTCATATATGTCTGAGTCCCAATCTAAACCATGGCTGCTGTGAGGAAAGGAGGGTATTTTTAAAATTCATCTTTGCGTGTCTAACATAGTGCTGGATTACTGCAAATGCTTAATAACTTCTGGCTAAATTAATGAACATGTTAGAATGGACCAATATCTGAATAAATCACCTTTGGAGTTGCCCTATATTCTTAACTCACATGCTGCCAAATTTACAATTTAGTTTACCATTAAAACCTGTTGTAAGTAGTATCATTGAAATTATCAAAAACTTCATTTAAAAAAAATCCCCTCATAACAGGCATGATCACAAGATCATTTCTGAAAACAGCATTCTAGTTGAAATATAGTGCATATGTGATATATTTTGACCCAGTGATTGTAGGCATTCAGAATAAATGTCCTTATTTAGAAATCCAAGCAAGGACAATCGCTAGGGGAAATCTGTCCTCCTCGCAGTCATTTCAGAATATTAGGCAATTTGAAATATGATCTTTTGAATTATCCATTTGAGTCTTAACAGTTTATCCACTCTTTGTTTTTTTAATATCTGTCTCATATTTCAATTTCTTGTGTTTACTCCTCAGGCTCTTGGAAGCATAGGCCAACTTTAATAGCACTCCTTCTGTGACAGGCATTTCATATACTGTACAATCAGAGCTTTCCAAGTTTGCTCTATAACTGCTGATTTGTTGATTGGGGTTTAACCTTCCCTTCTAAAAGAAGGCTTCCAAGAAGCAGAATTCTTTGTAGAGTCACAGTTTATGAGAGTGTTACATTCCCTACTTCATGCTGTTTATCACGTGGATGTGATGGCAATACTCAAAGATGACCAGAAGAGATAAACACAGGTTTATATGAAATCATAGTTCAAATCCTTGAACAGGGAAAAGATGAACAGCTAGTCAATATTATAAAAACTAAACTACAGTTATCCCTCAGTATCTGTTGACACACTCACCCATGTATTCCAAAATGCACAGATGTTCAAGTCCCTTATATAAAATGACTCAGTGGCTATTGACTCTCCATATCCACAGGTTCTGCTTGTGGATGCAGAGGGCCAACTGTAGAATAGTTTAATCAAGGCATTCTCTCAAATCAGTATCCCTTCAAATGTGGTTCAGAAACCTGAAAGTGACACTGAGACTAATCTATTTTCATAATGATAGTAACATTACATGCCTTTTTCACTTTCATTTTCACGCTACATTCACGAGTGTATAGGGTATACAAAGTTCAGTAATAGAGCTTGAGATTCCACACTCGAACTAACCTTCGAATGGCAGGAAACTAATACCTGCCATTTCAGTATAAAATAAAAATGTCTGTCGTTATATGACCATTTCTAGCAAAACAATGTTACAACAGAATGCAAAAACCAATATGAGAGTTGAGCTATCTGTTTAGTATTAAGTCACATTAAAAAGACTGACTAAATATAAAATAGTGTACTCTTCTCATTTGCATTTTCTTCTCTTGGGAAATATAACTACCCTTTATAAAAATAAGTTATTTATATTCATTTAAGTGATTTTATATTTAAAAAATTATATTCATTTAAATGTATTGATATTTTTAAATTAAAAATTGATATTGATATTTTAAAAATTGATAATTACCTTTTATAAAAATAAGTTATTTATATTCATTTAAATGTACTATTTTAAAAAATTAATAAATACTATATATTTTTCTTCAGTTTTTACTTCTAACATGGTAAATATTAATATCTACACATATTAGTGCATTCAATATCTCAGCAAATTTGGAAAATACAGCAGTGACCACAGGACTGGAAAAGGTCAGTTTTCATTATGATCCCAAAGAAGGGCAATGCCAAAGAATGTTCGAACTATGGCACAATTGCACTAATTTCACATGCTGCTAATGTAATGCTCAAAATCCTTCAAACTAGGCGTCAGCAGTATGTAAACTGAGAACTTCCAGGTGTATAAGCTGGATTTAGAAAAGGCAAAGAAACCAGAGATCAAATTGCCACATCCATTAGATCACAGAAAAAAGAAGGGAATTCAGAAAAACATCTACTTCTGCTTCACTGATAATGTTAAATCCTTTGACTGTGTGAATCACAACAAACTGGAAAATTCTTCAAGATATGGGAATACCTGTGGAAAATTCTGAAAGAGATGGGAATACCAGACCACTAACCTGCCTCTTGAGAAATCTGTATGCAGGTCAGGCAGCAACAGTTAGAACTGGACATGAAACGACAGACTGGTTCCAAATAGGAAAAGGAGTACATCAAGGCTATATATTGTCACCCTGCTTATTTAACTTATATGTAGAATACATCATGAGAAACACTGGGTTGGAAGAAACACAAGGTGGAATCAAGATTGCCAGGAGAAATCTCTATAACCTCAGATATGCAGATGACACCACCCTTATGGCAGAAAGTGAAGAGGAACTAAAAAGCCTCTTGATGAAAGTGAAAGAGGAGAGTGAAAAAGTTGGCTTAAAGCTCAACATTCAAACATTAAGATCATGGCATCCAGTCCCACCACTTCATGGGAAATAGATGGGGAAACAGTGGAAACAGTGTCAGACTTTATTTTTGGGGGCTCCAAAATGACTGCAGATGGTGACTTAAATTAAAAGACGCTTACTCCTTGGAAGAAAAGTTATAACGAATCTAGATAGTATATTCAAAAGCAGAGACATTACTTTGCCGACTAAGGTCCGGCTAGTCAAGGCTATGGTTTTTCCTATGGCCATGTATGGATGTGAGAGTTGGACTGTGAAGAAGGCTGAGCGCTGAAGAATTGATGCTTTTGAACTATGGTGTTGGAAAAGACTTTTGGGAGTCCCTTGGACCGCAAGGAGATCCAACCAGTCCATTCTGAAGGAGATCAGCCCTGGGATTTCTTTGGTGGGAATGGTGCTAAAGCTGAAACTCCAGTACTTTGGCCACCTCATGAGAAGAGTTGACTCATTGGAAAAGACTCTGATGCTGGGAAGGATTGGGGGCAGGAGGAGAAGGGGACGACCAAGGATGAGATGGCTGGATGGCATCACAGACTCCATGGACGTGAGTCTGAGTGAACTCCGGGAGATGATGATGGACAGGGAGGCCTGGCATGCTGCGATTCATGGGGTCGCAAAGAGTCGGACACGACTGAGTGACTGAACTGAACTGAACTGAACTGAGACCACCTTATCTGTCTCCTGAGAAACCTGTATACAGATCAAGAAGCAAGAGTTAGAACCTGACATGGAACAACAGCCTGGTTCCAAATTGGGAAAGGAGTACATCAAGGCTGTATATTGTCACCCTGCTTATTTAATTTATGCAGAGTGCATTACGTAAAATGCCAGGCTGGATGAAGCACAAGCTGAAATAAAAGTTTCTACGAGAAATATCAACAACCTCACATATGCAGATGATACCACCCTAATAACAGAAAGTGAAGAAGAGCTAAAGAGCCTCTTGTTGATTGTGAAAAAAAGAGTAGAAAAGCTGACTTAAAACTCAACAATCAAAAGTCTAAGATCATGGCATCTCATCGCATTCAGTTCAGTTCAGTCGCTCAGTCGTGTCCAACTCTTTGAGACCACATGAACCGCAGTACACCAGGCCTCTCTGTCCATCACCAACTCCCAGAGTTTACCCAAACTCATGTCCATTGAGTCGCTGATGCTATCCAACCATCTCATCCTCTGTCGTCCCCTTCTCCTCCTGCCCTCAATCTTTTCCAGCATTAGGGTCTTTTCAAATGAGTCATCAGGTGGCCAAAGTATTGGAATTTCAGCTTCAACACCAGTCCTTCCAAATTACTTCATGACAAATAGAAGGGGAAAAAAGTGGAAGCAGTGACAAATTTTATTTTCTTGGGCTCCAAAGTCACTGCAGACGGTGACTGCAGCCATGAAATTAAGACATTTGCTTCTTGGAAGAAAAGCTCTGACAAACCTAGACAGCATATTAAAAAATAGGGACATCACTTTGCTGACAAAGCCGTCACATACAGATGTGATTGTAGGACCATAAAAGGTGCTGAAGAATTGATGCTTTTGAATTGCAGTGCTGGAGAAGACTTTTGAGAGTTCCTTGGACAACACGGAGATCAAACCAGTGAATCCTTAAGGAAATCAACCCTGAATATTCATTGGTAGCATTGATGCTGAAGCTCCAATACTTTGGTTACCTCACAGAAAGAGCCAATTCATTGGAAAAGACCCTGATGCTGGGAAAGATTGAGGGCAGGAGGACAAGGGACGACAGATGATGAGATGGTTGAATGGCATTACCAACTCACTGAACATGAGTTTGAGCAAGTTCCTGAAGACAGTGAAGGTCAGGGAAGCCTGGTGTGCTGCCGTCCATGGGGTTGCAAAGAGTTAGACATGACTTGATGAATGAACAACAACTCACATAAACAAAAAGCTCTTTTCTTTGGAGTGTTCAGTACTAATAAATGCAAATAGGTTTTAGAACAAAATATTTTGAAACCTTTACTCTAAGATCTGAAAGTAATCATACCATATATTTTTATCTGACAGTCTTCTTTTCCTAAAATAACTTAGAAAGAAAACAAATGAGCTTGAAAGAACACTGAAAAACCCCTTTCTATCCTGTTTGGAATTGGTCCATTTTGAAATAGCAAAGGTAAAATCTCATTTCTAAATGACATTAATTTGTTGTGTAGCTACAGTATGAAACAGATTCTATCAGGCACTACAAAAAAACACTTCAGTTTTTGCATAGTTGTGTATAACTCTTCAGTTTCTAAAATAAAAAGGTTTTAATTGACTGTTGAACAGCTATTACCTATTAACATAACAATGACAGTGACTATGTTCCCAACAAAAAATGAAAATGACAAAACAATCTCTAAGTAGTGTGTTTTTTTTCAACTTTATACAGTAGAATAAAACATAATCACCATGTAAACTATGAGATATTTTGCTCCAAAATATGTATGTATGCATTGCATCTGTATTGCATCTGCACAAATAATTATTTTTATACAGCACAATTACCTTAAAGTTGTCTCTTTCTCACACATACATACATTCATCCTTTTGTATAGCAGTTTAAGAATCAGAATTTATATCAAAGTCATCTAACTTAAAAGGAATTAGTAAGAGTTTCCAAATACTTATGCTACTTGGTTCTCATTTGCTGGGGTACCAAGAGATATTGAAACAATTGTGCAAAAATCTCTGCTATATAAAACCTGTAATACCCTTTTATCTCATTATAATTTAAATGTTAAATGCTCTGTTATAGTGGTAAATTGGGTTTAATATAGAATTTTTCAAGCAGAAGAGCAAAAAATGTAAGGTCAAACAGAGTGAGGAACCAGAGCTTCAAACTGTTGTATAAAACTTGTTAGGGCACGGATTGATCTATTGATATACTAAGAAAGTCAGGCCCTCTGACATGCCCTATAGAGAGTAAATATACTGAACTGGAACAAAAATTATAGGAAACAGCTGTTAAGTGACAGAAGAAATGTGCATTGGACCGCCAGCTTGTCATAAATATTGCACTCTGAATCAGAAAGCATCTGTCTTTTCATTTTCTTTTCAGTAATCTCTGCATTGTATTTAATCTGTGCAAAATGCTTCTTCTAACAGGTGCAACGATGTTTACAAAGTGAAAACCTTATTTAAATGAAGTTTACAACTAGAGACGTTTCAATTAACAAGGTGATATCTTATGAGGTGGAATAATTCTAACATTTGGCAAAGCCACAGATTGCTTTTCATTTGTGAAATTTAACTATTGTAAAATTAGAGTATAGATGCCAAGAAAAGCTGAAAGATGAAAGGTATTTCAAGCAATCTATGAAATATATGAACATACAGAGAAACTACAGGGAAAACTTACTGGTGAGAATACGGATAGTATGAAATATTGGGAATATTTCTTATAAAATGTCATATTTCATTAAAAAAATATTAGAACTAATAATGTTCAATATCTTTCCCCAAAGTGGTGTCTACAGCACTAGTCTACTTTCCGACAGGTAGTTTTTCTCTTATTATCACTACTTACTTGTGGAAATTGAATATACTAGATTCATAATCAATCTTGCTAGATTAAAGATACTGTCAGAAATTCTAAGACTTGCATTATAATCACCTAAATAAATTATAAATAAATAATTTCTTTAAAAACTTGATATAATGTTAGCATACTTAGAATGCATATACAATTTTTAAAGTGAAAGGGACTATAGCTCTAACTGCTTTTACTTAAAATGCAAAGATATTGAGCACAAAGATAACAAACTCAGTTTCTACAGCCTCCAGACAGGTAATAGAGGTGACAGGAGTCTGGTGAAGCATCTGGCCCTTTAGGCTGTTGGATCATTCATTTCCTAACTTTTGGTAGAAAGGGGTGTTGAAGAAATATTTTTAATATTGTAATTGTAATGCACAATTTCAGAGAAGGCAATGGCAACCCACTCCAGTACTCTTGCCTGGAAAATCCCATGGATGGAGGAGCCTGATAGGCTACAGTCCATGAGGTTGCTAAGAGTCAGACACGACTGAGCGACTTCACTTTCACTTTTCACTTTCCTGCATTGGAGAAGGAAATGGCAACCCACTCCAGTGTTCTTGCCTGGAGAATCCCAGGGACGGGGGAGCCTGGTGGGCTGCCGTCTATGGGGTCGCACAGAGTCGGACACGACTGAAGTGACTTAGCAGCAGCAGCAATGCACAATTTAGCCAATAGTTTCCATGGAAAAAAGAATCCATTGCTTCCAGAAATTCAAGTTTTCAATAAAGCTCAGAACAAACAAAAGATATCTGTGGACTGGATCTTTCCCTTGGGCTACAAATTTGCAAACTTTAATGTAATAGTTGAGGATTATTGTAATATTTGAGGATTACTGTTAAAGAGATCTAGATAAACTTCTATCTTGGACATTTATTAGCTTTATGATCTTGGATAAGCTACTTGATTTTAAGCTCCATTTCATCCACAGCAAAAAAAAAAAAAGCCAGTAATAAAAGGTGACTCATAGGGATATTGTAAATGATAAATGAGATAAAGTAATATATCTCAGTTGCTAAATTGCATCCAACTCTTTGCAACCCCATGGACAGTAGCCTGTCAAGCTCCTTTGTCCATGGAATTTTCCAAGCAAAAATAGTGTAGTGGATTGCCATTTCCTTCTACAAGGTAATTTAAAATATTTCCTAATGTAGAACTATTTAGCAAAGCAAGTATTCAATAAGTGGTAAACATTACATGTTATATTACACATATAGTATATTATGCAATACATAAACATAATATATATTTTATCTTCATTGCATGGGAAAAGCTCTAATTTCCTTATCTGCTTTTAATAATTGACTTAGGATAAATATTCTTTAAAGCATGGATAAAGTCTTTCAATGTTTATAATTCCTCTTAATAACTGCATACAAATATTTATTATACGTTAACACAGAAAGCAAAGGCTATTATCTGTTCTTTGGACAGTTCACCATACAAAATTGTCTCATCTCAAGCTTTCACATTTTGTAAGGGACAAATCTATTAAATTTTTTTCCCACACTAAAGCAATATAAACAAGGTCATTAGTTATAAAACACAGAAGATTCTCTTTTAATTACTTTTTTTGGAGACAAATACAGTAGAAAATATTTTGATGATGGGAGTTAGACATTCTGTGTATAATCTGAAAAACTGATTCACACTAATCCAGTTCTAGGGGATAAACTTTAGCCTGAAGTTTTTGTTATTTAGTCACAAAGTCCTGTCGGACTCATCTGCCACCCCATGTAGCCCGTGAGTTATCCTGGGGAGTTTCACATTATAATCATTCCTTCAGAGAACTTGGGATTCCCTGGTGGCTCGGATGGTTAAGAATCTGCCTGTAAGGCGGGAGACTCAAGTTCAATCCCTGGGGTGGGAAGATCTCCTGGAAAAGGGAATAGCAACCCAATCCAATATTCTTGCCTGGAGAACTCCATGGAGAGTGGAACCTGATGGGCTACAGTCCATGGGGTTGCAAAGAGTCAGACATGACTGAGAAACTAACGCCCAACCTCAGAGAACTTCACTGGGACCTGTTTCCAAATTTCCTCCCATTATGCCCTCAGATCTTCCAACTCTTCATAACCCACCTAGTCAGCCTTAGAAATATGCTTTTCTTAATGATTAGCAAACTCTTCCCTCCCACTAATGTCTTATCAAAAAAGTTTTGAAACTCCCCCAATAATGTGTAAGTCAGATAATAATAATTCTGATGGTAGCTATGGGTGATGAAGCCTTACTATATACTTAATGTTAGCCAAGTCTCTTACAAGCATGGTAAGCATTTAATCTTTACCGTGGCTCTGTAGAGGCTTCCCTGGTGGCTCAGTGGTAAAGAATCTGCCTGTCAAGCAGAAGACGTGAGTTCCATCTTTGAGTCAAAAAGATCCCTTGGAGAAGGAAATGGCAACCCACTCCAGTACTCCTGCCTGGAGAAGCCTGTGGACAGAGGAGCCTGGTAGGCTACAGTCCCAGGGGTTTCAAAAGAGTTGGACACAGCTTTGTGACTAAACAATGGTGCTATAGATTCTGTATATATACTAAGGTTCCCTCATCTATAAAAAAACAGTTCTTAAAAAAGTTAAATCATTCTAGAACTTGAATCCAAAATCAAAGCAAAAGTCTCTCAGTTGTATCCGATTCTTTGTGGCCCCATGCACTATACTGCCCATGGAATTCTCCAAGCCAGAATACTGGAGTGGGTAGCCTTTCTCTTCTCCAGGGGAGCTTTTTAACCCAGGGATTGAACCACGGTCTCCTGCATTGCAGGGAGATTCTTTACCAACTGGGCTATCAGGGAAGCCCCCAAAGACAAGTACAGTCTCATTACCAAGGGTATACTGTATTGCCTCTCTAAATTATTGGCTTAAATTCAACCAGCATGAATTAAACATACATTGACTAAAAGCTTTCTTTCAACGTGCTAACATGACAGGAGCTGGATGGGCTGGGATGGGATGGAGGGAGATAAAAAGATGTTAAAATGTCTCAACTAGGAAAATTTAAAAATGAGTTAATTTCTTAATACATCAATTTCATTAAAGTGTATATAGTAGGCTTGGTATGAGAAAAGATACCTCCATACATGTACCCCATTTTCAAATAGCAATAGCATATGAAAATTTAATTTTAAACAGCATAAATCGCAGTGATTGCTTTTCCACTACCCAGGAATTTATATACAAAAGGAGTCATCCAGAATTTCTCCCTCCAATACTATAGATTGTTAGTGATCATTTGTAAGTGTCTACTGGTGGGTCAGATGGTAAAGAATCCACTTGAAATGCAGGAGCCCAGGATTCTATCCTTGGGTTGGGAAAATCCCCTGGAGAAGGGAATAGCTATTCACTCCAGTATTCTTGCCTGGGGAATCTCACGGACAGAGGAGCCTGATAGGCTACAGTCCATGGGGTTGCAGAGTCAGACAAAAATGAGTGCCTAATACACACACAGACACACACTGAGGAAATGAAGGGTGAGGGTAGAGGTCTGCAGAGAAGATCACGTTAGCGAACAACTATCAGACATTAAGAGATTGCGTATCTGATACTGAACCTATAAAAATACAATTTAGATAGAACTTTTTAGGAACATCTGTAACAGAAAAACAAGCAAGGCTTCATTTTCCAGCCACTTTTTGTTAATGAAATAATTACTTCAAGAAGCACCCCAGAGGCTTTCAAATACCTCCCAGCAAAGAAGGGATAATCTTGTAAAAGAAGGAAAAATCTTTCAGTAGGTTTGGATCTATAGAGCAACAGTTTCCTGTGACATAACTCTGAGAAAGATAAAAAGGCTTAAGGTCCAACAGAAGAATGAACACAATTAAGGTGACTCAGGCCTCTGTGATATCCTTTGGGAGAAAACTTCATGTCCTCATAAGAAAAACATAGCATCTTTTTAGGCAAGGAAACTACTGACAAATTTCGGAAAGCTACTCCACAGACTCACATTAATATACAGCAGGTGACACGTACTTTCCCTTGGGCAAGGAGAGGAGAACCTATTGCATATGTCATCTGTTTCTGTGAATACTGAAGATTACAATTATGTTTTGATGTTAATCCAACAAGTACACATTTCTTGTTGAGAAGCAAGCTGCGAAAATGTGAGTGACAGTATAAATCTTTGTAAATTGAATTCAGCACTATTGAAAAGAGCTGATGTTTTCAAATATTCTTACAAAGCCTCTGAACAACAAGAATAATTTTCTAAATGAAGCCACTTTTTAGAATAACCTACTTGATAAGCAAGATGAATAGCCAAGATAAAATAAAATCCTGCATGTCTGCTATAGATGGTGTGTGTCATTTGCATTTCTGTAAGCACTCACCTCTAATGCTCTGATGTCCTCATAAGTAAACCTCATGGTGGGAACTCCGAGATGGTTGATGAAGTAATCAGCATCATCCTGCATCTGCTCAGAACTGATATTGGTTTTGGGGCACTGATCTCTTCTGGGACAATTGAACTTATTTTTCTGAAAAACATAATTTAAATTGTTAGCACACACTATACTTCTTAGGCCATTCCTGAACCAACACTATTTGAAACATGGGCCAATATGAGCAGTGTCAATGGCCAGTATGAGCAGTATCAATGACACTCAGGAACTTATTTGAAATATGAACTACAAATGCTTAGACTACAACAATACCCTCCCAAATGGGAACCTTTGAGAACAAAGTCCAGAAATCTTTGTACCAACATTCTTCTACGAGGCTCATGCTCACTGGAGAGTGACTTTAGCACTGGCCTAGATCAAGCTTTGCCTGCTGTGGTTGCTGCAAAAGCATTTTTATTATGCTGTTGCTGCTAAGTCATTTCAGTCATGTCCAACTCTTTAAGACCCCGTGGCCTGTCCTGCCAGGCTCCTCTGTCCAAGGGATTCTTCAGGCAAGAATACTGATGTGGTTGCCATGCACTCCTCCAGAGGATCTTCACCCAGGGATCAAACCCACAGCTCTCATGTCTCCTGTATTGGTAGCCAAATTCTGTACACTGGCATCAACCAGGCTTCCCTGGAAGCTCAGCTGGTAAAGAATCGCCTGCAATGCAGGAGACCCTGGTTCCATTCCTGGGTCAGGAAGATACTCTGGAGAAGAGATAGAGTAACCACTTCAGTACCCTTGGGCTTCCCTGGTAGATCAGACAGTAAAGAATCTGCCAGCAATGTGGGAAACCTGGGTTTGATCCCTGGATTGAGAAGATCTCCTGGAGAAGGGAATGGCTACCCACTCTGATATTCTTGCCTAGAGAATTCCATGGTCAGAGGAGCCTGGCAGGCTACTGTCCATGGGATAGCAAAGAATTGGATGTCACTGATTAACTTTCATTTTTACCTGGGAATAGATTTATTATAATCTTTAATGACTCATTAAAAGAGAATGTAGAGTCCCTCAAAGGTTTAATTCTGTCTTTTAAAAAAAGTTTTCCCACAAATATAAAGGATGGTTTCAGTTCAGTTCAGTTCAGTTGCTCAGTCATGTCTGACCCTGCGACGCCATGAACCGCAGCACACCAGGCCTCCCTGTCCATCACCAACTCCCAGAGTTTACCCAAACCCATGTCCATTGTGTCGGTGATACCATCCAACCATCTTATCCTCTGTTGTCCCCTTCTCTTCTTGCCTTCAGTCTTTCCCAACATCAGGGTTTTTTCAAATGAGTCAGCTCTCTGCATCAGGTGGCCTATGTATTGGAGTTTGAGCTTCAACATCAGTCTCTCTAATGACCACCCAGGACTGATCTCCTTTAGGATGGACTGGTTGGACTCTTGCAGTCCAAGGGACTCTCAAGAGTCTTCTCCAACACCACAGTTCAAAAGCATCAGGTAGGATATAATTCTATTCTTAAAATAGCTTTAAAAAAAAAAAAAAACAAAGAAAATAAAGTTCCTCCATTTCTTATTTAAAACTTATCCCCATATGAATTATGAGTATATGCCAAATACCCAAACCAAAGAGAACCACAAAGCTGAGTGCAACCTCTAGGGAAATAAAAAATGATAGACTATTGTTTCTTAAACTAAGAGTTATCTAGCATATAAAACAAATGACAGTAACTTTACAAAAATAAAACAAAAAAAAAATCAAAATTCAGTTAAATAAGAGTTCCTGTAACTATTATTAAGATTTAAAATGTCTTCTTCAAAAATATTTTCAAAAATCTAGAATATTTCTGTGATGCTATTGTCTCAAGTATGAAATGTGGAAGAATACCAGCCTCTTCAGGAATCATGAGGGGAGTGAGATGACAGTGTGAGAATATCACATATAATATGAGGCAAAAAGTATGTATTCGGTACAAATTTGCCATTGAATCAGCACATAGACTCTTCAATCCCTTCCTATGTTTTTTTGATATGATATAGTTTCAGAAACACTCAAATAAAACCTATCAAAAGATTTAGAAATATGCATTTTAATATTGAGAAACTGATTTATTCCAACTTTTTTCAGCTATAGTGCTAGATCCTTCAAACATATAATAATGTTTCAATAATTACCTATTTTTTGAGGTATTAATACAGGGAGGATACTACTACTGTGGGCAGGAATCCCTCAGAAGAAATGGAGTAGCCATCATGGTCAACAAAAGAGTTCAAAATGCAGCACTTGGATGCAATCTCAAAAACGACAGAATGATCTCTGTTCATTTCCAAGGCAAACCATTCAATATCACAGTTATCCAAGTCTATTCCCCAACCAGTAATGCTAAAGAAGCTGAAGTTGAACGGTTTTATGAAGACCTACAAGACCTTTTAGAACTAACACCAAAAAAGATGTCCTTTTCATTATACGGACTGGATGCAAAAGTAGGAAGTCAAGAAACACCTGGAGTAACAGGCAAATTTGGCCTTGGAAGCAGGGCAAAGACATAGAGTTTTGCAAGAAAATGCACTCATCATAGCAAACACCCTCTTCCAACAGCACGAGAAGACTCTACACATGGACATCACCAGATGGTCAATGCCGAAATCAGATTGATTCTATTATTTGCAGCCAAAGATGGAGAAGCTCTATACAGTCAACAAAAACAAGACCAGGAGCTGACTGTGGCTCAGACCATGAATTCCTTATTACCAAATTCAGACTCAAATTGAAGAAAGTAGGGAAAACCACTAGACCATTCAGGTATGACCTAAATCAAATCCCTTATGATTATACAATGGAAGATGATTATACAATAGAAGTGAGAAATAGATTTAAGGGCCTAGATCTGATAGATAGAGTACCTGATGAACTATGGAATGAGGTTCGTGTCATTGTACAGGAGACAGGGATCAAGACCATCCCCATGGAAAAGAAATGCAAAAAAGCAAAATGGCTGTCTGGGGAGGCCTTACAAATAGCTGTGAAAAGAAGAGAAGCCAAAAGCAAAGGAGAAAAGGAAAGATATAAGCATCTGAATGCAGAGTTACAGAGAATAGCAAGGAGAGATAAGAAAGCCTTCTTCAGTGATCAATGCAAAGAAATAGAGGGAAAGAACAGAATGGGAATGACTAGAGATCTCTTCAAGAAAATTAGAGATACCAAGGGAACATTTCATGCAAAGATGGGCTCAATAAAGGACAGGAATGGTATGGACCTAACAGAAGCAGAAGATATTAAGAAGAGGTGGCAAGAATACACAGAACAACTGTACAAAAAAATCTTCATGACCCAGATAATCATGATGATGTGATCACTAATCTAGAGCCAGACATCCTGGAATGTGAAGTCAAGTGGTCCTTGGAAAGCATCACTACGAACAAAGCTAGTGGTGGTGGTAGAATTCCAGTTGAGCTGTTTCAAGTCCTGAAAGATGATGCTGTGAAAGTCCTGCACTCAATATCCCAGCAAATTGGAAACCTCAGCAGTGGCCACAGGACGGGAAAAGGTCAGCCTTCATTCAAATCCCAAAGAAAGGCAATATCAAAGAATGCTCAAACTACCGCACAGTTGCACTCATCTCACATGCTAGTAAAGTAATGCTCAAAATTCTCCAAGCCAGGCTTCAGCAGTACGTGAACTGTGAACTTCCTGATGTTCAACCTGGTTTTAGAAAAGGCAGAGGAACCAGAGATCAAATTGCCAACATCCGCTGGATTATGGAAAAACCAACAGAGTTCCAGAAAGACATCTCTTTCTGTTTTATCGACTATGTCAAAGCCTTTGACTGTGTGGATCACAATAAAATGTGGAAAATTCTGAAAGAGATGGGAATACCAGACCACCTGACCTGCCTCTTGAGAAATCTGTATGCAGGTAATGAAGCAGCAGTTAGAACTGGACATGGAACAACAGACTGGTTCCAAATAGGAAAAGGAGTATGTCAAAGCTGTATACTGTCACCCTGCTTATTTAACTTATATGCAGAGTACATCATGAGAAACGCTGGAATGGAAGAAACACAAGCTGGAATCAAGATTGCTGGGAGAAATATCAATAACCTCAGATATGCAGATGACACCACCCTTATGGCAGAAAATGAAGAGGAACTAAAAAGCCTCTTGAAGAAAGTGAAAGAGGAGAGTGAAAAAGTTGGCTTAAAGCTTAACATTCAGAAAACGAAGATCATGGCATCTGGTCCCATCACTTCATGGGAAATAGATGGGGAAACAGTGGAAACAGTGTCAGACTTTATTTTTTGGGCTCCAAAATCACTGCAGATGGTGACTGAAGCCATGAAATTAAAAGACGCTTACTCCTTGGAAGGAAAGTTATGACCAACCTAGAGAGCATAGTCAAAAGCAGAGACATTACTTTGCTGACTAAGGTCCGTCTAGGCAAGGCTATGTTTTTTCCAGTAGTCATGTATGGATGTAAGAGTTGGACTGTGAAGAAGGCTGAGCACTGAAGAATTGTGGTGTCGGAGAAGACTCTTGACAGTCGCTTGGACTGCAAGGAGATCCAACCAGTCCATTCTGAAGAAGATCAGCCCTGGGATTTCCTTGGAAGGAATGATCCTAAAGCTGAAACTCCAGTACTTTGGACACCTCATGCGAAGAGTTGACTCCTTGGAAAAGACTCTGATGCTGGGAGGGATTGGGAGCAGGAGGAAAAGGGGACGACAGAAGATGAGATGGCTGGATGGCATCCCTAACTTGATGGACGTTAGTCTGAGTGAACTCCGGGAGTTGGTGATGGACAGGGAGGCCTGGCGTGCTGCGATTCATGGGGTCGCAAAGAGTTGGACATGACTGAGTGACTGAACTGAACTGAATACAGGGAGGGTACATATGTACACATATGGTTAATTCATGTTGATATATGACAGAAATCAAACCAATATTATAAACTAATCAATGAAAAATAAATAGATATCAAAAAAAGAAAGATATTTGCAACAATGTTTAAATCAGTTAAAATGGAAAGTTGGTGTAAGGATTTATAAACTAGGCAAGGTTTCAGATTCACTTCATTTACAAATATCTTGGGTAATTAGATAGCACCATGTGGTGCTAGAGGTGAAGAATCCACCTGCCAATACGTGAGAACCGAGAGAGGCAGGTTTCATCCCTGGGTTGGGAAGATCCCCCTGCAGTAGGAAATGGCGACCCACTCCAGTATTCTTGCCTCAAAAATCTCATGAAATTTTTGAGGAACCACAGGAGCCTGGTGGCTACAGAGAGTTAAACACAACTAAGCAAAACAGCTAACCACTAAGCACTAGGTAACTAAGTACTTTGGGAATAAAAAGTAATGTGTGCTCTAGTATACAGTGTCATGAGAAACCTAGTGCTTTTCATGGTGACCTCCCCACCACATACACACACACACTGATTCTTTCCTTTAAAAGCTTAGTTTTCTGAAAAGATAATGAATCCTCTTTCACTCCTTCATATCCTCGTGGGGCCAAGACCCCTAGAGGTTTAATACCAACTGGAAGACTTTAAGGAATATCTAAAGAAGTTCAGTTCAGTTCAGTCACTCAGTCATGTCCAACTCTTTGTGACCCCATGAATCGCAGCACGCCAGGCCTCCCTGTCCATCACCAACTCCCGGAGTTCACTCAGACTCACGTCCATCGAGTTAGAGATGCCATCCAGCCATCTCATCCTCTGTCATCTCATGAGCTACCCTTAAGTACTGGAACATGAAAAGCAAAGAGACCACTTAACATCATGTAAGAAATCCCAAGTATATCTGAGAGATCCAAGTAACTATGAAAGTAATTGTTGCACCAGAATAGACTTTTTTCTAATTGAATTTGATTGCACTGAGTGGTCAAGAACTCAGCAGTGTCCCATGACTAGTGTCTTACAGTTTGGCTGCTTCACTCATTCAAATGTACTGCGTGGTGACTGGAGGCATTTGAGTTTGTGAAACCTAGGTTGTTGCACCCTTTTATGTTATTAATAGGTTTTGATGGAATCTAGTCTCTTTCCAGACTCTAGCCAATACAATTAAAATTTATTTTTTAAGTGATCTACTTTCCCTTTCTGCAGCAACATTTACATCTCTTTGAGATGGTACATGTACCCTATTCATCATCAATGAAAATGTAGGTTTTATTTCATTTTGTATACATAACTCTTACATTCACTCTAAATATCATCCATGCTCCTTAGACAGAATTTTTTCTCAACAGGCATGGATAAAAATTGATATTTTTCAATTCTATGAGCTATCTGTAAAAATTGTTTTTAATTAAAGTTCTAAAAATAATAGTGGTTTTAAATGTTGATATCACTTTTACTCAGTTATCATTGTTATAGTTTCCCTCTCACAAAAGGTAATAATTTCCCATATATGCAAGTTGCTAAAATGGGAGAAATGATCAACTCCAACCAATGCTTACATCCTTTGTTTTATCTAACATTTACTCGAAGCATAATTCTTGTTTTGCCTCAGTTTTTTACTGAACCCAAGTATTCATCCCCAAACCAGAACAGATTCTGTAGTCTTTCTGTTTTTTCCAAGAAGAATTATACAAAAAAGATCTTCAAAACCCAGATAATCATGATGATGTGATCACTCACCTAGAGTCAGAAATCCTGGAATGGGAAATCAAGTGGGCCTTAGAAAGCATCACTATGAACAAAGCTAGTGGAGGTGATGGAATTCCAGTTGAGCTGTTTCAAATCCTGAAAGATGATGCTGTGAAAGTGCTGCACTCAATATGCCACCAAATTTGGAAAATTCAGCAGTGGCCACAGGACTGGAAAAAGTCAGTTTTCTTTCCAATTCCAAAGAAAGGCAATGCCAAAGAATGCTCAAACTACCACACAATTGCACTCATCTCACACGCTAGTAAAGTAATGCTTAAAATTCTCCAAGCCAGGCTTCAGCAATACATGAACCATGAACTTCCAGATGTTCAAGCTGGTTTTAGAAAAGGCAGAGGAACCAGAGATCAAATTGCCAACATCTGCTGGATTGTGGAAAAAGCAAGAGAGTTCCATAAAAACATCAATTTCTGCTTTATTGACTATGCCAAAGCCTTTGACTGTGAGGATCACAATAAACTGTGGAAAATTCTGAAAGACATGGGAATACCAGACCACCTGACCTGCCTCTTGAGAAACCTATATGCAGGTCAGGAAGCAACAGTTAGAACTGGACATGGAACAACAGACTGGTTCCAAATAGGAAAAGACGTATGTCAAGGCTGTATTTTGTCACCCTGCTTATTTAACTTATATGCAGAGTACATCATGAGAAACGCTGGTCTGGATGAAGCACAAGCTGGAATCAAGATTGCCGGGAGAAATATCAATCACCTCAGAAATGCAGATGACACCACCCTTATGGCAGAAAGTAAAGGGGAACTTAAAAGCCTCTTGATGAAAGTGAAAGAGGAGAGTGAAAAAGTTGGCTTAAAGCTTAACATTCAGAAAACGAAGATCATGACATCCAGTCCCATCACTTCATGGGAAATAGATGGGGAAACAGTGGAAACAGTGTCAGACTTTATTTTTGGGGGCTCCAAAATCACTGCAGATGGTGAGTGCAGCCATGACATTAAAAGACGCTTACTCCTTGGAAGGAAAGTTATGACCAACCTAGATAGCATATTCAAAAAGCAGAGACATTGCCAATAAAGGCCCATCTAGTAAAGGCTATGGTTTTTCCAGGGGTCATGAATGGATGTGAGAGTTGGACCGTGAAGAAAGCTGAGTGCCGAAGAACTGATGCTTTTGAACTGTGGTATTGGAGAAGACTCCTGAGTGTCCCTTGGACTGCAAGGAGATCCAACCAGTCCCTTCTGAAGGCGATCAGCCCTGGGATTTCTTTGGAAGGAATGATGCTGAAGTTGGAACTTCAGTACTTTGGCCACCTCATGCGAAGAGTTGACTCATTGGAAAAGCCTCTGATGCTGGGAGGGATTGGGGGCAGGAGGAGAAGGGGACGACAGAAGATGAGACGGCTGGATGGCATCACTGACTCGATGGATGTGAGTCTGAGTGAACTCCGGGAGTTGGTGATGGATAGCGAAGCCTGGCGTGCTGAGATTCATGGGATCGCAAAAAGTCGGACACGACTGAGCGACTGAACTGAACTGAATCCCATTGCATAGCTTTAATATTTTCATTGCCATCAGTCTATTTCTGTGATGTCTTCTAGCTACATCATTGCTTTCATTTTTTGTGTTTTTCAGGCAAATAAAACAAGTAATATCCAGCCTTCAGTATCACATTTCCTAAAATCCTTCTGAATCCTTTCCCCTACTCTGGCTTGCTTTACTTCACTCATCTATTGAAAAGTCTATATCTTTTCTCTAAAAGTGTGTATTGCCTCCTCTGTCACACATAAACTCTTTTGTAAACTAATTCTAAGATGTCAATGGGGTGAATATTATCAGAATTGTTTTTAAATAATGTTTTGACAGGTAAGATCTCTTAAACCACATCTCTGGTACTAATATGGACTATTTAGGTAGGGAGAACAGAGTGCAGAATAGGCTTGCACGGCCCAAGGTGTAGCTGGGCCCTATAGCTGAAGGCACTGGACTATTGAGTCTCCTGTCAAAATGAAGCCCAAATGAAGAGTAAAAGATTCAAGAAAGTCAACCCAAGTTTGGAAGATCAGGGGTGACACAGAATTCCCTAAGGAGCCTTCCTGGGGCCTATCCTTTACCTACTGAGTTTCCCCATAAAATCTTGTGGAGAGCTTACCTGGCCAGTGCTTCTGTCCCTCTCTCTGTCTCCCCTAGTACCTTCTTTTCTACCACCCACTCTCTTATATTTAACCAGGGACGAGAGGCAGAACTATAGGATCCTCAAGCCTATGCTTATTTTGTTCTTTTGTTCCTAACTACTTTCAGAGTAAAATAGGGTTAAAAAGAACCCAATTTTTAGATTGAATCATCTAGAGATTTCCCTTCAGAGGGAAACATTCCTGGCACACAAAACCTATCCTCTAAATCTTTTTATTATTCACTACTTTAAATTCTAGGTCAAACTCACAGACCTGAAGTGATCCTAAATCTGTATTCTAATTTAATATAAATTGTTTTCTCTCACAGCAGTGAAGTGGATTGTAATGGATCCATATCAGGTAACAGATGCTGATCTACTCAACCTCTAAAAGCACTATTATCTGAGAGGGAAGTAGAAAATTTATTTTTTTCACTTTTCTAGAAGTTAGCCACCACAAGTGAGAGAAGATTGGTAACACATTTGTACAGATCAATAATTTTTAAAAATTTATTTACAAGGCTGAATAAGTACAAATTAAGTATTTCATTCAAGGAGTTCAAAATGTTTCACACTTAATGTTTGATACCAGACATGTTTATTTCAGTTTATAAAATAATCAAGTTCAGACAAAAGCCATGATTATGTCACATTTAATTTCCTATCACTAGTCTGTTGAAGACCTGAAATGAAATCATAACCTCAATCCTAAATCAGTAAGCTTGTTGGAAGTATACTTTTAAGCTGAAAGGAATAACTTCTTAGTAAATTATTATATAAGTGAGCTATAAAGACATTCAATTCAGTTCAATTCAGTTCAGTCTCTCAGTCGTATGTGACTCTTTGCAACCCCATAAAGACATTAAGTCAACATTTGCATTGGTTGACTAGCAATACCAAGACACATTGACAGGTGTCTATACTATTTGAAAATATGTTTAATAAGTCAAACATTTTATTTCTGCTTTCCCTTGCTTACATACTCACCCTACATACTTAAGAAATCTAAGATGACCACTTACTCAAAAAGCAAAAATTAAACATTCAAAATTAAAGTACTGCATTCTACATATTATAATAAAATTAAGTCACTTTATACTCATTCAGCATTATTTTGTAATTTTATTTGGGCAGAAGCAATTTATCATTCTGATTTTCACACAGTATAAAAATGTTCAAATTGTGATCATGATGTCTGTGATATTTTAAAAATGATTTTTTATAGGCACTAGGAAGGTTAATTTTATGTGTTAACTTGTCTAGGACATGAGGTACCCAGATATTTGCTCAATATTATTCTGGGAATGACTTTAAGGGTGATTTTAGATGAAATTTTCATTTGAATTGGTAGACTGATTAAAGCAGATCGCCCTCCCTAATGTGGATGGGCCTAATTCAATCAATTTAAGGCCTAAATAGAACAAAACGCAGAACTTCCCACCAGTAAGGAAGAACTCCTCCTCCCTGACTGCCTTGAAGTGGGACATCGATCTTTTCTTTTTCTGCATTCAGCTGAAACATCAGTTTTCTTGGGTCTCAAGTCTCCTGGTATTTGGGCCAGAACTTATACCAGCAGTTCCCTCGGGTCTCCAACTGGCCAAATGCAGATTTTGGGACCCTGGAGAACGCTGATTTATATGGACACTCTTAGATGGTTGGTCACCTAGTTGCATAAGAAATTTCAATCAGAACCAGTGAAAAAATAACCTTTAATCATACTGAGAAGAACATTTTGTTGTTTTTTGATCAACTGAAAGTGGTTTCACACAATTTTATTATTTTTTAACTTCAGAATTTATAAACATGATCCCAGGCAATATGAACACATAAACAGGTGAGAAATCATAGAGAAAGGACTACATTTTGAAATTGGAAAGAATATAAAAATCCTAACGCCCCAAGGTGATTATCTTGAGCTCCACAGAAAGAATTTAGATCAATGAAACTAATGGACAAAAAAAAAAAAAAAGGCATTTTTTATATTCACTTAATTCTAACTGAAATTTAATATTTCATTCAAATGTGACAATACCATAAAACCAATACTACTAGCATTATTTGTGACTTTGTGAACTAAATGAAATCAGGCATTTTCATTTCACATTTCAGTTGTTGTATAAGCTCACCACTAATTTTCAAAGAAGAAAGTTATGAGATACTTTGCTGAATTTTGATATTTAATGTGTCAATTTTTAAATGTTTGTATAATACTAAAATGTATACTTTTATATTTAGTTAAGTGCACTTTGATACAATTTGTTTATTTTGTCATCGTGTGTATTTAAATCCAAGCATTTTATAATATTATTTCTGAGAATTAGTCTATATAGGACTTGCCAGCCTCTCAAACTGTTTCATAGGGGAGATATATCCTTGCAAAACAGTTTCATCTTACAAATTAGGAAACTGAGGCTTCCAAATCAACAGATCTTGGGCTCCAAAACCATTGTGGATGATGATTGTAGCCATAAAATTAAAAGACACTTGCCCCTTGGAAGGAAAGCTATGATAAACCTAGATAGCATATTAAAAAGCAAAGACATCATTTTGCTGACAAATGTCCATAGAGTCAAAGCTATGGTTTTTCCGGTAGTTATGCACAGATGTGAGAGTTGGGCCATAAAAAGAAGGGTGAACACTGAAGAATTGATGCTTTTGAATAGTGGTGCTAGAGAAGACTCTTGAGAGTCCCTTGAACTGCAAGGAGATCAAACCAATCAGTTCTAAAGGAAATCAACCCTGAATATTCATTGGAAGAACTGATGCTGAAGCTGAAGCTCCTATACTTTAGCCATCTGATATGGAGAGCTGACTCAATGGAAAAGACCCTGTTACTGGGAAAGATTGAAGGTAGGAGGAAAAGGGATCAAGAGAGGATGAGATGGTTGGATGGCATCACTGACTCAATGGACATGACTGCACAAACTCTGGGAGATAGTGAAGGACAGGGAAGACCGGTGTGTTGCAGTCCATGGGGTTGCAAGAGTCAGACATGACTTAGTGACTAACAACAACAACAAATCAACAGAACCAGGATTTGATTCCAGGTCTTCTCACTCCAAATGTAATGCTTTTTCCTCTCTATCATGTTTATATTAATGTATTAATACAAACATTAATGTATTAACATTAGTATATCAACCTTACATTTATTCTTCCTAGGATTCTAAGATTTTTGTTTTAAGTCATATTCAATTACTGGATATAATTGTAACAAACTGTACCTGTGCCAACTCTTCAATGCTTAGCTATTGTGTGTATCATGTGTTCTTTATTTATTTAGCTTGTATTTTTATGCCAGTATGTTAAGTTGCTATTTAGGAAGTAATTCTTAATAATGAATTACAGAACTGCTCTAATAATCTTTGAGAGGAAACAAGTTATGTTTACTACTTTCTTTAGTATTTTAAACTAGAAACTTAAGTTATTCTTAACATCAGCATCTGGTATTGAGTTCTTTATACATAAAATATACTTTCAAAATGGCAAACCTATTTTTAAAAAATCAATAGATACATTGGCATGCCTTTTAAATATGTTAAATTCAGTAGGGGAAAAATAGCTTTTTACTTTAAAGTGGCAATTTTAAACTCATAAAATGGAACTTTGAAAATCTCCCATATCTCAAGGTTTCTACAAAGGTTTTAAAACCTACTCCCATGGTGTTAACAAAGTATTTTCAGCCTTAAGAGGTGAATGATTACTATTTCTCTAGTATACTCAAGTAGAATTGGCAAACTGAAAAACACACTCTAATTCTGTTAGATTTTTAAACCACAATCTTGTTATTGAATATAGAAAAATATAACTTTACATTTGAAATAATTCAAACTGTATTTAAAATATATTTATGAACTAATGAATGCTTTAAAGAGCACCCTGCTGCTGCTAAGTCACTTCAGTCGCATCTGACTCTGTGTGACCCCATAGACAGCAGCCCACCAGGCTCCCCCGTCCCTGGGATTCTCCAGGCAAGAACACTGGAGTGGGTTAAAGATCGCTCTGTAAAGGTGCAAATGGAAAAGAATAAAGACATTTGTCCTTGTTTTTAGTGTAACTTCTAACTTATATCCTCATCCATGCCAAACTCTATTTCTTTTCTCCTTCCACTTCCCTGACCAACTTCAGGTCCCTGACCAAGAGACACATAAGGCAGAAGACCTATTTCTCTTTTATTTCTCTCCATTTAAGGCTTTTTGATGCAATAAAAACAAGTATGTTATTTTTAAAACTATAAGATATCAACACTTCAGCTTTGTTGGGTTTAAATAAAGATCTCAGCCAATAGACTTCACTCATGGTCCAGTAGTTGAGAGTCTGCCCTGTAATGCAGGGAATGTGCGTTCGATCCCTGGGGAAATTAAGATCCTACATCCCTGTAGTAAATAAACCGGTGGACCGTGACTAGAAAGCTGGCTTGCTTCAACTACTGAAGCCTGAACCCTCTGGAGCAAACATGTCACAACTACTGAGCCCACAACGTGACTAGAGAGTCTGTGCACTGTGATGAAAGATCATGAGGGTCACAACTAAGATTACCCAAGATGGCCAAATAAATAAATTAAAAAAAAAAACTCAATTAATAAAATAGTATCTACTCTATGCTATCTTATGTCACAATACGTTTCAGATGAACCCATTTTTAAAATATAAGAATCTAAACAATAAAAGTGAGTAAAGAGTGAAGTCCCTCAGTTGTGTCTGACTCTTTGCAACCCCATGGACTGTAGCCTACAAGTCTTCTCTGTCCATGGAATTTTCCAGGCAAGAGTGCTGGAGTGGGTTGCCTTTTCCTTCTCCAGGGGATCTTCCCGACCCAGGGATTGAACCCAAGTCTCCCATACTGCAGGCAGACGCTTTACCGTCTGAGCCACCAGGGAAGTAGAACAATAAGTTAGAACCATAAGTAGAATGGTTCTCTAAAAAGGTAGAACCATAAACAGTAGAAGATAATTTTAACAATCTTATTAGAATACAAAAGACAAACTCAAAAGACAAAAAAGATTTACTAGTCCAACTACATAAAATTGTAACTTTTCTGCATAACAAAAATTACCATAAACAGAAATAATTGAAAATGTAGAAGGAATATAGTTACAATTTATTCTACAGGCAAATGGTTAATGTCTGTAATGGATAAATAAAAAAGACTGAAAAGTAAAAAAAAAAAAAAAGCAATGAATATTAACTCACATGTCATAGGAATAAATAATTATAAATGGCTTTTATATATAAAATACATATAAAGTGTCTCTTATAAGTACTTTACAGAAAACTTTGGCAAGTTTGATTATAGATTGCATTGGAGAGGATGTGGGAATTCTAGTGCCTCATATACTGCTGAAGAAAAAACTAAGACAAACTTTATGTGTCCAACTCTTTGCAACCCCATGGACTATAGCCCACCAGGCTCCTCCGTCCATGGGATTCTCCAGGCAAGAGTACTGGAGTGGGTTGCCATTTTCTTCTCCAGGGGATCTTCCTAACCCAGGGATCAAACCCAGGTCTCCCACATTGCAGGCAGATGCTTTAACCTCTGAGCCACCAGGGAAGCCCAAATAAATGATATTAGATTTATTTAAAGGAAAAACATGCTGCCTTGAGGAAATGAAGGTACTTTTGCAAACGGATAAAACAATCTCTAACATAAATTTTACATTCTTAATAAAAAGATTAAAAGAAGATTATATGTCATTGTCATTTGTGTTTTATTTCTGAAAGTAAAATTTTAAAGAAGTGTATGTATATGCTCTATTTCAGCTGACCCTCTGTACCTGTGGATGTACTTTGCCATTTCATATATGGGATTTGAGTATCCTCAGATTTTGGTATGGGATGAGGATGGGGAGGCTGTCATGAATCAATCCCTGCAGATGCTGAGGGACAACTGCGTATGCAAATAATATTTGCCTCTGGGGAGAGGTACTGGTGCGACAAACAGGCTTAGGAGAAAGACTTTTCATTGTCTACCTGTTTATAACTTCTGAATTTTCAATCTGTGATTGAATCATCTGACCCCTGCCCAAATTACATGTTCCAAATCCCCTCTGAACTTATAGTCTATGTTCCCAATTCTAAGATTCCCTTGATTGTAAGAAATATCATTTAAAACAGATTTTCTTGAATAGTATAGGAAAGAAAGAAACCGCTAACAGGCAGCTCACAGTTTCAGAAATATTAACATTTTATAGAATGTCCATGCCTAGAAAGATGGGATATTTAGAGTTGTATTGCTGGCAACCATTTAATATAAGAAGGTCAATTTAGGATTATCAAAAATCTATGAAGCATTGGGGGAGGAGACAAATGACAGTAACTGCCATTTCAATTTAATAGGGAAGAAAAGGTTCAAATATAGAGGATTTGGGAATAGATACAAAAACATGAGGCCCTTGATAGGGCAGGGGGTCACCAAAGTAGGCATTCTAAATAACCAAGAGGATACTGGGAGAGAAAAGAGAGACAAAAGACAGCAGGGAAAACAGAAAAAACTCTATTCATTTAATAATTATGATTTCCTTAAGGACAATTCTTGCCTGTGTTTATATTTTCTAGACACATATCAAACAATGATCAAAATATGTTAAAGACAGACCATCTCACTTATTACAAGGAGACATTTACAGAAGGATTTGTCATTTACAAACAGACATATTATAGTGAAACCCTGTGAAATGGGTAAAATAAATATTATTATCCCATATTGTGGACTAAAAGCTTTGCTATTCTCTAAAGATGTAAGGATAGAAAATGGAACAACATTCAGTGATTTCTAACTTAGTTTTTATGTTACTCCTTCCCCCACTTACTCCCATCTCTTGTCCAGTGTCTTTTCCCTCCAGCTTAACTAGGGCAATAAGGAAGGAGTACAGAATCTGTACATAAAACGCTGGTGGCCTGTTGACTAATCAACTAAATTAAAATCACTTTTCAGTTTAAGAGAAACAGTGACTTAAAGTATCAGATTAAAAGACTCCATAGATCCCTTAGTTACTTTGGAATTTCTGTAATATGTTTGCAGATGGTCACTGCAATAGCTAAGCCTATTTCTTCATGAAATACAAACTATATATAGAATGACAACCTCAGAGCCCTTTCAAAAAATGGTACTCTGATTATATCTAAATGAAACTGTGCACATATTGAAAAGGTAAAGCAGAACCATCCAAATTGACCTTTGGCCAACACACTGGATGAAAGCACACTCCTCTTGGGTACAATTCCTATAGGACTATTAATGACCAAAAGAATCAAAATATAGATTTTATGTCACAGTGAAGGATAACAATTCTGGCTTCACAGTGCGGTTCTATGCTGAGGAATTGGCTGACATAACATAACTTCAGCTATTATTTCCCCAGCTTTCTTGAGGTTTGTCTTAAATAGCTTCTCCTAGCCTTACAGGCAATGCTGTTTTAAATAATCCAATGTCAGCATTTTAGTGATATATTCCAGCTGCCAGGCATTAAAAAAAAAAAAAAAAAAAAAAACTGAAAAACCTAACCAGTTTTCAATTCAACATTAACTGTCTCAAGCTGCAAATATATTTAATGAAATATTTAAACAAAATTATCCACAGATGAAACAATTTAGCAACTTTACTCAAAAAAAAAAAAAAAAAACACAAAAAAAACCTGTACAGCCAAAAGCAAGAAAACAGTTGGAAATACTCTGCATATATTTTGCATCATTCAGTAGACAGCCAGAGAAAGTTTGCAATCCTTTCTATGACCAGGGTTATGGGGCAGCTGTAAGTCAGGAGGGTGCTTTCTGGTTTTTTAGCGGTAATTCATTTAATTTTAGGAGGACACAGGGAGAAAAAGCTGAAAAATGCAGACTTGGCAAGCAGGAGGGCAAAAGGATTTTGGTGGCAAACCATCACATATTACCATTTCAAGCAAGTGAAGTGCTGAGTGTGAGAAATCAGGAAAAGGGAAGAATACCATCAGCAGTACTATGTCTCACACTGAGGAGGGCAACATCATGGCATAACCCTAAAGCCCTGGGCCAAAATATCTGCTAGCCTAGGGATGCTTTTGCTAGAATAAGTCCATCAGAGAGTAGCCACTGTGTGTCTAAGGAGCACGGACCATAGGGCACCCAGACACCCCCCATGACTGTCAACCCCAGGCCCATCCCTATATATGTGAACTTTCTTTGCACCATATATAACCCATTGTTTTGGTCAGCATGTACCAGAAAGTCTTATATCAGTGTTTTAATTTAGTTCTTCTTTGTATTTTTTTCTGCCCCTTCTACATGCTTTTTGAAGGCATAGAATTTGTTTAGCCCATCTTTCTGTCAATCCCATATTGATGAGCAGAGTAAAATGAGTAAAAATAAAGTCAATCCTGTCATATCAACCTTTTCCAATGGGATAGAACCATAAGGGAAAAGAAAAGAGCTACACAAACACCATATGGCTTAGCCTAGGTTTGGACCTGAAAATTATTGGACACAGAATGCCAAAGATGCTGCAAGAAGTTTGAGGCTGACTTCAGGTAATTCCATAAGTCACACTTACATTGCAGCACATTGTATCTCTTAATCTATTGATGGGCAAAGTTTGCTTTCAAGTAAACAAGATATCCTATTAGCTCCTGGAGGAAATCAATAACTATGTGCTAATATCACAAAGTACATTGTGTTGAGTAGGTATTTGAGATACATATTAAAGAATGATCAAAACATGACCCATAAATACATTGTATGTAGAGAGGCAATTATGCATTCTCCTTTAAAAAACGCTGCATTTTAAAGTATGACTTTTCAGCAGTATGACTTTAGAGCAGTTACTTAACTTCCTGATGCTTTGAATTTCTCAAATGTAAGAAAGGAATATGTGTATTATGTAAAGTGGTTGACAGGAGTACATTAAATAATGCATGCAAATCACTCAGCACCTAGTCCATCAAAAGTACTTGGTACATAATTATTACCATTATGAATTATCATGACTACAAAAGTAACAGACAAATGCCGACATATCCTATATTTTTGGCAATGTCTCCCCTACCAAATCTACTTAAAACTATACTTTCTCCTGCTTTCTAAGATGTGGATTGCTTATATTTAGAAAGTTAAGTCTTTTCACAATTATTTAATTCACTTTTTCCTAATGAACTTTGGTAGACTTTGGTTTTAAAGAAGGCTTTTTACATACTATTTGTTTTCTTTTCCCAATTCAAGTTAATTTATTTGAATTTTATGAGTTAGTTCATGTGATGTAGTAGGATTTTTATTGCTTAATTTTTCCATGTGAAATGCTTTACAAATATTAAATATTATAAAGTATATTCCCCTTTTGATAATTCAAACAATGAAAGGCTTTTTTACTTCAGGTAAGACTATGTAAAACATGATTATCTATATCTGAGAAATGATAGAATATTATTACATATTTTTTCATTCAGTATCAAGTATTTTTTATTAGGCATTTTAAATTTTCTTAAATTTTCCCTTAACAAAACTATTATTTTCTTAAAGAATAATTCTTAACAATAAAAAATGACAGAAAGTGTTCTTGTGGTTATAGTTTACATAAACTTGTGATACTTTTTATTAAAATATAAATTGGATCAAGATAAGTCTGTGAAAGAAAAAAATACTTTAAAAGCATAATACTTAATTCTCAATTTTGTAATCCCAATGTTGTGATTCCAAAGAAGTCAGCTTTCAGAATTCACCTTGAAAACTCTCTCTTCCCCACATCTGGAACTAAAAGCACTTAGAAATGGAGACTAGATAGAAGACAATGTATTGGAGTTTACATTTTGTAGAGACACAAAAAGCACACAAATGACTATTTAGGCGGCTGCAACTGGGGCACTAAGCGCAGGCAGCTGTGACCGGGGCACTAAGCCCAGGTGGCTGTGACCAGCGCACTTAGTGCAGCTGAGAGGAGCTACCCCACGCAAGAGGTCAGGGGCAGCAGCCGGAAGGAGCCACCCCACGTCCGAGGCCAGGGGCAGCGGCAGGGAAGAGCAACCCCACCAAGGAGCGGTGGCTGTGCGGGCGGCAGGAGGGCCTAGGGGAGGTATCCCACGTTGAAGATCAGGAAGGGCAGCAATGAGTGGATACCCTTCATCCAAGGAAAGGAGCAGCGGCTGCGCTTTGCTGGAGCAGCCGTGGAGAGATACCCCACGCCCAAGATAAGAGAAACCCAAGTAAGACGGTAGCTGTTGCAAGAGGGCATCAGAGGGCAGACACATTGAAACCATACTCACAGAAAACTAGTCAATCTAATCACACTAGGACCACAGCCTTGTCTAACTCAATGAAACTAAGCCATGCCTGCAGGGCAACCCAAGACAGGTGGGTCATGGTGGAGAGGTCTGACAGAATGTGGTCCACTGGAGAAGGGAATGGCAAACCACTTCAGTGTTCTTGCCTTGAGAATCCCATGAACAGTATGAAAAGGAAAAATGATAGGAATCTGAAAGAGGAACTCCCCAGGTCAGTAGGTGCCCAACACGCTACTGGAGATCAGTGGAGAAATAACTCCAGAAAGAATGAAGGGATGGAACCAAAACAAAAACAGTACCCAGCTGTGGATGTGACTGGTGATAGAAGCAAGGTCCGATGCTGTAAAGAGCAATATTGCATAGGAACCTGGAATGTCAGGTCCATGAATCAAGGCAAATCGGAAGTGGTCAAATAAGAGATGGCAAGAGTGAATGTCGACATTCTAGGAATCAGCGAACTAAAATGGACTGGAATGGGTGAATTTAATTCGGATGACCATTATATCTACTACTGTGGGCAGGAATCCCTCAGAAGAAATGGAGTAGCCATCATGGTCAAAAAAAGAGTCCAAAATGCAGTACTTGGATGCAACCACAAAAATGACAGAATAATCTCTGTTCATTTCCAAGGCAAACCATTCAATATCACAGTAATCCAAGTCTATGCCCTAACCAGTAATGCTGAAGAAGCTGAAGTTGAACGGTTTTATGAAGACCTACAAGACCTTTTAGAACTAACACCCAAAAAAGATGTCCTTTTCATTATAGGGGACTGGAATGCAAAAGTAGGAAGTCAAGAAACACCTGGATTAACAGGCAAATTTGGCCTTAGAATGCAGAATGAAGCAGGGCAAAGACTAATAGAGTTCTGCCAAGAAAATGCACTCATCTTAGCAAACACCCTCTTCCAACAACATGAGAGAAGACTCTACACATGGACATCACCAGATGGTCAACACCGAAATCAGATTGATTATATTTTTCACAGCCAAAGATGGAGAAGCTCTATACATTCAACAAAAACAAGACCAGGAGCTGACTGTGGCTCAGATCATGAACTCCTTATTACCAAATTCAGACTCAAATTGAAGAAAGTAGGGAAAACCACTAGACCATTCAGGTATGACCGAAATCAAATCCCTTATGATTAAACAGTGGAAGTGAGAAATAGATTTAAGGGCCTAGATCTGACAGATAGAGTGCCTGATGAACTGTGGAATGAAGTTCCTGACATTGTAGAGGAGACAGGGATCAAGACCATCCCCATAGAAAAGAAATGCAAAAAAGCAAAATGGCTGTCTGGGAAGATCTTACAAATAGCTGTGAAAAGAAGAAAAGTGAAAAGCAAAGGAGAAAAGGAAAGATATAAGCATCTGAATGCAGAGTTCCAAAGAATAGCAAGAAGAGATAAGAAAGCCTTTCTCAGCACAGAATGGGAAAGACTAGAGAACTCTTCAAGAAAATTAGAGATACCAAGGGAACATTTCATGCAAAGATGGGCTCGATAAAGGACAGAAATGGTATGGACCTACAGAAGCAGAAGATATTAAGAAGACGTGGCAAGAACACACAGAAGAACTGTACAATAAAGATCTTCATGACCCGGATAACCGCAAAGGTGTGATCACTCATCTAGAGCCAGACATCATGGAATGTGAAATCAAGTAGGTCTTAGAAAGCATCACTATGAACAAAGCTAGTGGAGGTGATGGAATTCCAGTTGAGCTGTTTCAAATCCTGAAAGATGATGCTGTGAAAGTGCTGCACTCAATATGCCACCAAATTTGGAAAACTCAGCAGTGGCCACAGGACTAGAAAAGTCAGTTTCATTCCAATTCCAAAGAAAGGCAATGCCAAAGATTGCTCAAACTACCACACTATTGCACTCATCTCACATGCTAGTAAAGTAATGCTCAAAATTCTCCAAGCCAGCCTTCAGGAATACGTGAACCAAGATTTTCCTGATGTTCAAGCTGGTTTTAGAAAAGGCAGAGGAACCAGAGATCAAATTGCCAACATCCACTGGATCATGGAAAAAGCAAGAGAGTTACAGAAAAACATCGATTTCTGCTTTATTGACTATGCCAAAGCCTTTGACTGTGTGGATCACAATAAACTGTGGAAAATTCTGAAAGAGATGGGAATACCAAACCACCTAACCTGCCTATTGAGAAATCTGTATGCAGGTCAGGAAGCAACAGTTAGAACTGGACATGGAACAACAGACTGTTTCCAAATAGGAAAAGGAGTACGTCAAGGCTGTATATTGTCACCCTGCTTATTTAACTTATACGCAGAGTACATCATGAGAAATGCTGGACTGGAAGAAACGCTGGAATCAAGATTGCTAGGAGAAATATCAATAACCTCAGATACGCAGATGACACCACCCTTATGGCAGAAAGTGAAGAGGAACTAAAAACCCTCTTGATGAAAGTGAAAGAGGCGAGTGAAAAAGTTGGCTTAAAGCTCAACATTCAGAAAATGAAGATCATGGCATCTGGTCCCATCACTTCATGGGAAATAGATGGGGAAACAGTGGAAACAGTGTCAGACTTTATTTTTTTGAGCTCCAAAATCTCTGCAGATGATGACTGCAGTCATGAAATTAAAAGACGCTTATTCCTTGGAAAAAAAGTTATGACCAACCTAGATAGCATATTCAAAAGCAGAGACATTACTTTGCCGACTAAGGTCCATCTAGTCAAGGCTATGGTTTTTCCAGTAGTCATGTATGGATGTGAGAGTTGGTCTGTGAAGAAGGCTGAGCACCAAAGAATTGATGCTTTTGAACTGTGGTGTTGGAGAAGACTCTTGAGAGTCACTTGGACTCCAAGGAGATCCAATCAATCCATTCTGAAGGAGATCAGCCCTGGGATTTCTTTGGAAGGAATGATGCTAAAGCTGAAACTTCAGTACTTTGGCCTCATGTGAAGAGTTGACTCATTGGAAAAGACTCTGATGCTGGGAGGGATTGGGGGCAGGAGGAGGCGGGGACAACAGAGGATGAGATGGCTGGATAGCATCTCTGACTTGATGCACATGAGTCTGAGTGAACTCCGGGAGTTGGTGATGGACAGGGAGGCCTGGCGTGCTGCGATTCATGGGGTCACAAAGATTCGGACACGACTGAGTGACTGAACTGAACTGAACTGAACCTGCCATCTGTAACCTTGAGATCCCACTTGGATGTAAAATAGGTACTTCAAACTTAACTCATCAAAGATTAAATTCTACATTATGCTAAATGAAACATGCTAGTCACAAAGGGACAAATATTTTATGATGCCACTTACATTAGCACTATGGAATAGATTGTCCCCCCAAACACATGTTGAAACTCTAACCCCAAATATGACTGTATTTAGAGACAGGGCCAGTGTGGAATGACAAAAGGTTAAAAGAGGTCATAAGGGTGGGGCCCTAATAGACTCGGTGACCTTAAGAGAAGAGAAAGAGACACCAGAACTTTCTCCACCTGAACAACCAGATTAATACAATGAAGGATCTAGGGCAGTCAAATTCATAGAGACAAAAAATAGGACAATGGTTGCCAGGGTCTAGAGGGAGGGGCAAATTGGGGTGTTGTTTAATGGGTACAGAATTTCAGTTTTGCAGGGTAAAAAGCTGTGGAGACTGTTTGCACAACAATATGAATATTCTTAACACTACTGAACTATACAACTGAAATAATATGGTAAATATTGTGTGTACTGTATCTCACTATATAATTAAAATTTTAATAATTTATCAAAGAAAAAAGACTATTGAGTTCCTCTCAAAATAGTTCTTTCCCCAGTGTTTCATATCTCCAAATACGGTTCCAATATTTATCCAGTTGTTCACATCAAATTCTCAGGTTATTCTGTACTATACATCCTCTTTTGTCCCTTAAATGTTATCAAGTGCCTCTCAAATTTTAGCAAGCAAGAGATCACCTGGAGAGCTTGCTACAACATGGATTGGTGGGCCCCACCGCCACACTTATGAATCAGTAGGTCTGAGGTGGGGCTCAAGAAACAAATGCATAGGCCTCAATGTTCATAGCAATACTATTTACAATAGCCAAGACAAGGAAGCAGCCCAAGTGTCTATATAAATAAATAAATATATATATATATAAACACATATACATGTATATATAAATGCAATATATATATACATGTGTGTGTGTATATATATATATATATATACACACACACATAAAATAGAATATTCAGTTCAGTTCAGTTCAGTCGCTCAGTCATGTCTGACTCTTTGCGACCCCATGAATCACAGCATGCCAGGCCTCCCTGTCCGTCACCAACTCCTGGAGTTCACTCAGACTCACGTCCATCGAGTTGACAATGCCATCCAGCCATTTCATTCTCTGTTGTCCCCGCCTCCTCCTGCCCCCAATCCCTCCCAGCATCAGAGTCTTTTCCAATGAGTCAACTCTTCGCATGAGGTGGCCAAAGTACTGGAGTTTCAGCTTTAGCATCATTCCTTCCAAAGAAATACCAGGGCTGATCTCCTTTAGGATGGACTGGTTGGATCTCATTGCAGTCCAAGGGACTCTCAAGAGTCTTCTCCAACACCACAGTTCAAAAGCATCAATTTTTTGGCGCTCAGCTTTCTTCACAGTCCAACTCTCACATCCATATATGACTACTGGAAAAACCATAGCCTTGACTAGATGGACCTTTGTTGGCAACATAATGTCTCTGCTTTTGAATATGCTATCTAGGTTGGTCATAACTTTTCTTCCAAGGAGTAAGCATCTTTTAATTTCATGGCTGCACTCACCATCTGCAGTGATTTTCGAGCCCCCCAAAATAAAGTCTAACACTGTTTCCACTGTCTCCCCATCTATTTCCGTGAAGTTATAGGACCATATGCCATGATCTTCTTTTTCTGAACGTTGAACTTTAAACCAACTTTTTCACTCTCGTCTTTCACTTTCATCAAGAGGCTTTTTAGTTCCTTTTCACTTTCTGCCATAAGGGTGATGTCATCTGCATATCTGCTGCTGCTGCTGTTGCTGCTAAGTCGCATCAGTCGTGTCCAACTCTGTGCGACCCCAGAGATGGCAGCCCACCAGGCTCCCCTGTCCCTGGGATTCTCCTGGCAAGAACACTGGAGTGGGTTGCCATTTCCTTCTCCAATGCATGAAAGTGAAAAGTGAAAGGGAAGTCGCTCAGCCGTGTCCGACTCTTAGCGACCCCATGGACGGCAGCCTACCAGGCTCCTCTGTCCATGGGATGTTCCAGGCAAAAGTACCGGAGTGGGGTGCCATTTATTGATATTTCTCCCAGCAATCTTGATTCCAACTTGTGCTTCTTCCAGCCCAGCATTTCTCATGATGTACTCTGCATATAAATTAAATAAGCAGGGTGAAAATATACAGCCTTGACATACTCCTTTTCCTATTTGGAACCAGTCTGTTGTTCCATGTCCAGTTCTAACTGTTGCTTCCTGGCCTGCATACAGATTTCTCAAGAGGCAGGTCAGGTGGTTTGGTATCCCTATCTCTTTCAGAATTTTCCATAGTTTATTTTGATCCACACAGTCAAAGGCTTTGGCATAGTCAAGAAAGCAGAAATAGATCTTTTTCTGGAACTCTCTTGCTTTTTCAATGATCGAGCAGATGTTGGCAATTTGATCTCTGGTTCCTCTGCCTTTTCTAAAACCAGCTTGAACATCTGGAAGTTGACGGTTCACATATTGCTGAAGCCTAGCTTGGAGAATTTTGAGCATTACTTTACTAGCGTGTGTGATGAGTGTAATTGTGTGGTAGTTTGAGCATTCTTTGGCATCGCCTTTCTTTGGGATTGGAATGAAGACTGACCTTTTCCAGTCCTGTGGCCACTGCTGAGTTTTCCAAATTTGGTGGCATATTGAGTGCAGCACTTTCACAGCATCATCTTTCAGGATTTGACATAGTCTCACTGGAATTCCATCACCTCCACTAGCTTTGTTCATAGTGATGCTTTCTAAGGCCCATTTGACTTTACATTCCAGGATGTTTGTCTCTAGGTGAGTGATCATACTATTACTCAGACATATAAATGAAATTATTTGTAGCATGGATGGACCAAGAGATTATCATACTATGTTAAAAAAAAACCTAAAGAAAGACAAATATCATAAGATATCACAGACACAGAAAATCAATTTATGGTTAACAAAGGGGAAAGGGAGGAGAGGGCATTAGGAGTCTGGGATTAACAGATGCAGATGACTAATATATAAAACAGATAACCAACAACAACCTACTGTACAGTATAGTGAACTGTATTTAATATGAAAAAGAATCTAAAACAGAATTTATGTATATATATATGTGTGTGTTTTTATATGTATCTGAATCACTTTGCTGCACAGCTGAAAATAACACAATGTCTTAAAATCACTATATTTCAATTAAAAAAATAAAAATAAAAGTATTATCCTTGGCTCCTGTCTGAAAGAAAAAACAGGAACATGTGCATAGATGGGAAGTGTGGGATAAGAGATTTAAGAATTAAAATACATTATTAGTATTATGAAAGCTGATTTTTTTAATATGAAATAAAGTTTACAAGATATTTATTAAAGTTTAGAGGAACAAAATGTTGATCAAAAATAATAAACTTTACTTCCCAGAGTCCAGAGTCTACCTTTTTTTTTTCTTTTTTGATTATATGTTTGGCATTCAGTGAAATGATACAAATTTCAAATGGACTAACTGGATGAATTAATTTAATAAAGAAATTGACAGCCTTCTACCTGGAGTACAGTTTCTACCATTTGAAATTGAAAGTATATCCTTTTCTTTTTTTAAACGTATTGGTTCTGAGAGCTAAGTTTTAAAAGTATATTATCTTATTCTTTAAGGGCTTTATACTTTATAAAAGATTTTGACCCATATGCTCTTCATATATTTTCATACCCTTTTGAGGTAATTAGGGAATTAGAACCATCTGATGAATATATTGGTATACAAAGAAGTAGGCAATTGCCAAGAATTATATAAGTAATACCTAATAGAGACTCTAGTAGAAATCAATTCCAATTACAGGTTCGTTTGTTTGGTTTTTTTTCTCCTTCTTCATGACTTGTCAAAAGATTTTTGTTTTCTTCATTTTTTATTTTTCTTCCCAGGTGCAGCTTCAGAATGTTTCGCCCTAATCACAACTGGGGGGCTTTTTGGTGAATGTGTGTTAAGGGGGAGGCAGGAAATGAGCTTTTATCACTACCTACACTTATGCTGCTCTGTTCGATCATGGTAATAAATGGCAAGGTGACTGCTAACCTGAGCCTGTGCCCTTAGCTCTGCTGCCCATTGCCATTGGTCTCAGTCGCATCAGGACAACTTTCCTTAAAGATTACTACTCAGAAGTTAAAAGATATTAAAAATTTTTTTTAAGTCAATTCAGTTCAAATCTCAAACATTAAAGGGAAGGTGAAGTTTTCCATTAACCATCCTGGAGCTGAGACTATAAACCTAGCATGACACTAAAAATTAAGCAACGAAGTAGTCCTCTTTCAAATAATATTAAGAATGATTAATTTTCATGTCTCAGCAGCATCTACAAGATGTATGCCAGTAAGCAATCACAAAGAATTGCAAAGAGAAGTTAGCAAATAATGTAAAAATATGCACCCACTGGTATCTGAAAGAGAGGCAGGGGTCTTCAACCATAGATACTACTAGCTACAAGACTCTTTTATGATAACTGAACACTGTGGGGGATAGATAAATTGCTAAGAGGGTCACTTTGTCAATGAAGTTTGCATTTTTGTTTCAAATACATAGAGTTAAATAGCGATGCATTTCCTTGTTCCAACATAGAGCAACTTAAAAAAATAAAAATCAAAGAAGAAAACTCTTCCATTCTTTTCTGTGGTATATTTTCCTCTTCAATTTTCCATCCTTGAAAGTCTAAAACTCCTTTCCTTTGTCTTGCCACTTTTGTACAAATTCATTGTCCTCTGTGACGATGCTGTATAAGCCCAAATCCTAACCACTCCTTTGAGTTACACATCACTAAGTTCTCTCTGGTGTATGTACAATGCACACATTAATAAATTTTGTTTGTATTTCTCTCATTAATCTGTCTTTTGTTCAGTCTAATTTGCAGGGTCCCAGTGAGGAACCTGGGACCTCACTGGGATTGAGGTAGTAGAAGAAGAAAGAGTAGAAGAAAAGCTTATTTCCCATCTCCTACAAATGATCAGTTGATACTAATTTTTTAAATAGAAACATTCTTGAAAAGAAAAATTAGATATATTTAAAGAGGATTATGCAAAATCCTTATATGATTACAGAATGAGCCTAATTTTTCAGCTATAATATCAGGTACCATTACCATGCGGGAACAACTTCTCTCATTAAAACATAAAGAGTTCCCAAGGAAATGAATCATATTTTAGAGTTTTGCTTTTTGATGCAAGTAAAATTTTAAAATGTCAAATATTTACAAAAACCTTAAAGTGAAAGTTGCTCAGTCGTGTCTGACTCTCTGCGACACCATGGACTATACAGTCCATGGAATTCTCCAGGCCAGAATACTGGAGTGGGTAGCCTTTCCCTTCCCAACCCAGGGATCAAACCTAGGTCTCCTGCATTGCAGGCAGATTCTTTAGCAGCTGAGCCACAAGGGAAGCCCAAAAATATTGGAGTGGGTACCCTTTCCTTTCTCCAGGGGATCGTCCCAACCCTGGGAACAAACCCAGGTCTCACGCATTGCAGGGCGATTCTTTACCAGCTGAACCACAAGGGAAGCCCAAGAATACTGGAGTGGGTACCTCTCCCTTCTCCAGGGGATGTTCCAGATCCAGGAATCAAACCAGGGTCTCCTGCATTGCAGGCAGATTCCTTACTAACTGAACTATCAGGGAAGGCATTAGGAAATAAGCTATGTGGTTCTCTATGTAAGAACAGCAGCTACACAAAGAAAGAAAAGATACATGCGGGAGATAGCTGTTTGGGAGGATTTCATGGAGAAGCCTCAACTCAAGGTCAGATAGAAGGATCTGGAACTCAAGGAAAGTAAAAAGGATCTCAGAAACATTGGGGAGAAATTTTTTTCAAGGAACTTTAAAATGTTTTCATCCCTCATGACTTGCTTTTGTAGGGCATTCTAACTAAAATATCCTAATTTCAATCATTGGGCCTAGAGCCAAGATAATACAGGATTGCAAGGAAATTTCTGCTTTTCAGATTCTTATATATACATTCATTTTGGAAGTTTGAAAAGCCCCAACTGGTATGTAATTGGTCGGGATATATCCAGAATTTATTAGATTCTTTTTAGGATTTTAGCACATTTATTCAGCATCTACTACATTAAATAACAACAATTTTGATATTTCTATTTACTTTCTGGGGCCTCAATAACCTTAGCAAATACAAACTGAGCTATAAGCGTAAAAGGGAGGTAATTATTCAGACATAAACCTGGATATTTCATAAGCTGCCAACATGTCATGCCATACATTGAATGCTTTGAAAAGCAAGAAAGTAAAAGGAAGGCTTACATCTGTAAGAGTAGATTTAATTTTGTGCCATTTGATTCAGATCATAAAACTTTAAATAATGGTAAAATATATAGTAAATAAAACAAATTTGTCACTAGCCCATATATTTTAAAGTACACCTATTTAAAATTAAATAACATTATATTGAACCATATTCCCCACTGAATCAAGCAATTAATTCCAGGAATTTCTGAAATATCATGATATATTTGAATCCTCACCTGTGAAAAATGATACAATGCATTATGTTCTCAGTGTATGTTTTTAAATCAATAAAGTGGAAAAAAGAGGAAAATTTAATATATTGTGAAATGTATGCATCATATCTTATTATACTTTTATTAAATATTTAGCTGCTAACATAGCACAATAAGACTGTATAGTGAGAGCACACATATTAATAGAACATTTCCTTAACAACTTATAAAAAAGACATGCAGATTTTGACAAGCACATAATATAGTAAATCTCAGTAATATGAAAGCATAGCTGTATATTTCAACATAAAATGAATGTTCAACATTTTAAAATAGCAGTAGTGGGAATAAAGTAATTTAACAGGCAGAATTGCCCCTAGCAATTTGCAAACTACTGAAAATTTGCATGTAAAATTTAATACTCTATTTTCTTTTTCACTAGAGGCTTTATTGAAGAGGGAAGAAAGGAGCAAATATGAAGAAATATGAAGAAATCATGCACTAGTGAGTATATTGTTCTTCCAGAAACTTCTAAGAAAGGAATGACAACAGTTTCACCCTGTTGCATTCCAATGAACTTCATATTTCTACCTAACAAAATTTTCTTAACCATCATTCTAATGCTTGCTTTTGCATTGCACCTACAAAAAGTTTGGTTATAAACTATATTATTCTAATATATATTGTATATAACTGTTTTTATATAGTCGAAAAATTTTGCACTGTTTATATATACATATACTTTTTAAGCCAATAAATGATAGCATGAAAATCACTAGCATAACAATAAATAGCCATAAATATCCCACATTTACCACAAAACAGAATTAGTACACTAGGGTACATCTAGGAAAAGAATATCATCCTATACAGATTTTGTCATATGTACAGTGGTACAACAGATAATTCACTAAGACAGATAATGCTTCCCAATTTCAATGAGACCCTTAATCATATGAGTAAAGATTTAAAGACTATACAAATTGTTAAAGAAAAATATGAAGCCAGAAAATGTTGTCACTTTTATATCTTCAATTAACTAAAAATAAGGGATCTGACCAGGAATTACAGAAGACAGTGTATTTCTAGTTGCCATTGTTCTTACTTAGGCTAAGTCCTCCTTACACTACAACGCTGACAGGCCTGTGAAATCCTAGGTTGCTGTGACCTCATTGTCCCTGATCCCAGGACAATCACTCCTAAGTGTCTCTCTCATCCCTACATGAAGAAACTCATCATTAGCACTTTTTCTGAGTTGCCTGGTTCAGATCATTAAATGTCTAAGTATTGCCCACAGTTAAGCAAAATTCACCACCATCTCACCAAATCCACCATTAAGTAAGAACACACACACACACAAACATACATACACACACAATATCTCTCCAAATGGATTCTAAGTCCAAAGTTTTTTGTGTTTTTTTTTTTTTTCAGATTCAATTCCTAATTATTTCAAATGAAACCTCCATCAAAAAATCCATTTGAGGAAAGCCTGGAATTCTTTAATATCAACTCTCCTCTGTTTTTAAAAGCCATTGCTATTAAACCAATCTGGTGCTTGTGTTTCTTCCAAAGGAGGTGGCACCAGTCAAATGTTTTAGAAATATGCGAGCTTCCCCTAGAATGGCACGTACCCGGAGAGTTAGGCTTAACAGAATGTTTCTGTGTTTGTTGCCTTATTTGAAGTTTCTGCCCCAGAGATACTAAATTAATAACCATTCACAACTAGAGATTCTTGTTCTTTGCCCTTATTGTTTATCCCAAATATGTTTCTTAGATCAGTGCAATCTACTCTGTCCAAGAAGATTAAGAACATAATAAAGATCTATCCTAAACTGTCCCAATATAAGGCCTATAATCATATTTTCTTGTCATAAAGAATCAGAGTATCAATTAATAGCTTTAAGATTTGTTTGTTTTATCAGTAAAAAAGCTTAATTATATTCACTGCCATATACCTTTTAAAGCTGATAAGTTTCTTCCAGATTTAAGTCACTGACATAGACCCCATAGCTGTGGGAAATATAGTATTAAACAGAGTGCTGTGGCTAACAGGAAACTTTGTTATTTAATGATTTATACCTTTAAGTATTACTGATGAATTCAACTGGAATAATAAGTCCCATTTGGAAGGAAGATTGAAGACAAACAGTAATCAAAAGAGAAATCTACATCATAATGGAAGAGGGAAGTTAAAAATGCTGGGATATATTTAGATGATTCAGAGTTACAATCATTCGTCAAAGACAATAAAACTCAAATGTGTTCTACCATAAAACCTTCTTCAAATAAGACATACCAGCTGTGTAATATAAATATTATCTAATATGGGAAAAATAGATAGCTATACTGTATCAAATAGAAGCTATGCTCTAATTTGTATCAGCTACTTATACAGAAGCAAATATAATAATTTACCTCAGAAAATCCAAAAGTGTAAAATAAAATTTTCTTTACAGATGACATTTCTAAAATTTCAAAACCTACTAGAAGCATGTTAAAAGAAAAAAGTCCCAATCTCATTTACTCTAAGGAATGTATATAGGACATGATGTTCCACTGAAAGAAAATTACATGTTTAATTTTGGCAAGAGGGTTGTGTTTAAGTTATTTGGTAGTGTTCTTAAAAGTTTTTCCAATTAAAACTTCTTCTGTCATTTACCAGCTCTGCATATTTGGGTGGAGTGCTTTAACTATGTCTTTCTTGATCACTAAATGAGATTAATAAAAATATTTCCTAGCATTAATTTCAAGATTAAAATGCATCATAAGAAGATAATTTATAATGCATTTCAATAAAAAATGCATGCTAAGTTGCTTCAGTCTTATCTGACTCTTTGTGACCCCATGGACTGTAGCTCGCCAGCCTCCTCTGTCCATGGGATTCTCCAGACAATAAAGAATACTGGAGTGGGTTGCCATGTCCTTCTCTGTGGGATCTTCCTGACCCAGGGACTGAACCCCCTTCTCTTTCATCTCCTGCATTGGCAGGCAGGTTCTTTATCACTAGCGCCACCTAGGAAGCCCCCAAATGTAAGCTGTTATAATTGTTATTGTTAACAAAAGTAAAATCAAATACCTGATACGTAATTTCTCTCATAAAAAAAAAATCCATATCTCTGTCACACAAAGAGACATAATTTAGAGCTTCAAATGGATCCTAGTAGTTCACAAAGCTTCATATCAAACTTTACTCTACATTTAATGACTTCCCAGATAAATCATTACACATCTTAAAAGACACTAGGAGAGAAAAAGGATAAATGGATTTATTTAAATTATACGCCAAGTATTCAAGAGTTCAAAAATGTTAAAGAGCCTGTTAGTTTTCCTATATTAATCAGAAAATAAGGACAATCACTTATTTAGCACCTTCTATTTCTCAAAATGTGCTTATGTTATTATCTCTTTTGAATGTTACAATAATTTACAATCTTTAAGTCTTGAAAACTTAAGTTCTTTGAGGACTGTCTCTATATTGTCAACACTTAACATGAAATAGATATTCAATAAATGTATGAAAAGATAATTAGCTCTAATTATGAATATTAGTTTACAAGAAGAATGAGAAATCAAATGTTCTATGTATTATGGCTAATAGTGCATTAGAGATTTCAAATTCATATTCTCTGATTCTCTCCAAAGAACTGTACTGTCACTGAAAGCAGAAAAGGAACTTACTGCTATTAAGACAAATTAGATAAGGAGTCATAGTGAACAATTAAATTGTTTAAGGACAAATGTATAAGAAATTCATAGATAGAAATAGCATACACATGGAACATTTACAATGCTAAAAATAATTTCAGGAATAGATTTAATACCTATAGTAGTGCATAAATTAAATATAAATAAATTATAATGTCAGTTAAAGGAAAATAACCCAATGGTTAGATGTGTAAGCAAAATATTCACATCAGACTACAGGACAAGGAAAAAAAAAACTACAATGTGGAAGGGGGGTAAAAAAGCAATCTCCAAAATTTTCATGTATTGAATAACAAAAATCCACTTAAGCTCTACTATAAATTTCTTTAAAAAAATATTAATTCAAAAGGAGAGCAGAGCTCAATTTTCCTAGATTGCTAGAAATCCAGATAGATAGCAATTTAGGGGAACACAGTGCAATATTCCCTTGCCTAGGATGTGTTGGGAGTAACAAGCAGTATAAATGTTAAAATCACCCTATGAGCCATTGAGTCCATTAATTTTCATCTATGAGTCACTACCAACTCATCCTTTAAAACTATAGTAAAATATTGCCCCCTTGGTGAGCATTAATCACATCTTCCTTTGTACATTTATTGTTTCTTTAGACGTCTCACCACATTGTACCAATACCAAATCATTATGGAGCATCAGCATTGAATGCCACAACCAGGACTATTCATATCTGAATCTCCAGTGTCTAGCACTGTGCACTCTCCTTGGTAGCCACTTAAAACAATCATTTGCCATGATATTCAAGTATTCCAAAGACATCTGTGAAGCCTTCTCCTATCCATCTAGCTGGAAGCATTACTCAGCAGATCGCAGTGCCCTAGGACTTAATCCACCAGTCACTGCCACCTAGCTGCCTCCTTCACTTAAATCTCTCTGTGCTGTTATTACAGTTACTGTATCTGTGTTTCATTTGCCTTGGGCTTCCCTTGTAGCTCAGCTGGTAAAGAATCTGCTTGCAATACAGGAAACCTGGGTTCAATCCTGGCTTGGGAAGATCCCCTGGAGAAGGGAGAGGCTACTGACTCCAGTATTCTGGCCTGGAGAATCCCATGAACTGTATAGACCATGGGGTTGCAAAGAGTCAGACACAACTGAGTGACTTTCACTTTCACTTTCTTTTCTTATTCTGCCTTACCAAAGTACCATCCACTTGAGTGCAGAGGCCTGTGTTATTTCTGTTTGTATCCTATGCAGCAGAAATTGCTCTGTACAGTAGGTGCATGGCACAGATTTTGTTAAATTCACCAGTAAATATATAATGTAAGAGTTAATACATAAAATAAGGTTTGAAAATGCAACAACTAAATAACTATGCTTAAATATCAAAGAGGTAAATATTTTATGTCTATATTGATCAGAATTCTGATGTGTTCAGAACACTAACATTCTTGTTTGTATAAGTTGGCATTTAATAGCTTGAAGTGAAGTGAAGTGAAGTCACTCAGTCGTGTCCAGCTCTTTGCGACCCCGTGGACTGTAGCCTACCAGGCTCCTCCGTCCATGGGATTCTCCAGGCAAGAATACTGGAGTGGGTTGCCATTTCTTTCTCCAGGGGATCTTCCCGACCCAGGGATCGAACCCACGTCTCCCACATTGGAGGCAGACGCTTTAACCTCTGAGCCACCAGGGAAGCCCTTGGTTCAACTTTTATTAAACTAACAAGCCCTAGAATGCAAAATACACGTTAAAATACAAACTGAGGTTTGCTGGCATCAGGACAGCATGACAATAAATATTTAACATTACAGTAACAGAGAATGTTTTGCATGCCAGATTCAATGCTTTTAGCAGTTTATCTCTTATTAAACAACCAAAGAAGCAACAAAATTATTCAAGCTGGAAACTACCTGCAAACACTAGCAACAATGTGGAATAACATAAGAAAAATATAACAGGAAAAGCAAACATAGAAACTGTGGAAACCATTCATGTCTTGACAAGAATGAAATCTCTTCACTTTTAGGTATCTGAAATTTTAAAAAATTTGCCATCACTATTAAATTTGTAACAACCTGGATACAAATCTAATACTCTAACTTGACCAATAAGTACTACCAGTGAATGGCTACTCTAGGACTGGATTAGGGAATATCCTTTTAATTCCAGACTTTTGCTACAAACAAAGATAGTGGAGGTAATGAAATTCCAGTTGAGCTACTTCAAATCCTAAAACATGTTGCTGTGAAGTGCTGCACTCAATATGTCATCAAATTTGGAAAACTCAGCAGTGGCTACAGGACTGGAAAAGGTCAATTTTCATTCCAATCCCAAAGAAAGGCAATGCCAAAGAATGCTCAAACTACCGCACAATTACACTCATCTCACAGTAGCAAAGTAATGCTCAAAATTCTCCAAGCCAGGCTTCAACAGTACGTGAACCATGAACTTCCAGATGTTCAAGCTGGATTTAGGAAAGGCAGAGGAATCAGAGATCAAATTGCCAACATCCATTGATCATCTAAAAAGCAAGAGAGTTGCAGAAAAAATCTACTTCTGCTTTATTGTCTTTGCCAAAATTTTGACTGTGTGGATCACAGAGACTGTGGAAAATTCTTTAAGAGATGGGAATATCAGACTACCTGACCTGCCTCCTGAGAAATCTATTGCAGGTCAAGAAGCAACAGTTAGAACCAGACATGGAAAAACAGACTGGTTCCAAATAAGGAAAGGAGTATGTCAAGGCTGTATATTGTCACCCTGTTTATTTAACTTATCCAGAGTACATCATGTGAAATGCTCGGCTCAGTGAAGCACAAGCTGGAATCAAGATTGCTGAAAGATATATCAATAACCTCAGATATGCAGATGACACCACCCTTGTGGCAGAAAGTGAAGAAGAACTAATGAGCCTCTTGATGAAAGTGACAGAGAAGAGTGAAAATGTTGGCTTAAAACTTGACATTCAAAAAATGAAGATCAAGGCATCTGTTCCCATCACTTCATTGCAAATAGATGGGGAAACAATGGAAAGAGTGAGAGACTTTATTGTCTTTGGCTCCAAAATCACTGCAGATGGTGATTGCAGCCATGAAATTAAAAGACGCTTGCTCCTTGGAGGAAAAGCTATGACAAACCTAGATAGCATATTAAAAAGCAGAGACATTTGTTTGTCAACAATGTTTCATCTAGTCAAGGCTATAGTTTTTCCAGTAGTCATGTATGAATGTGAAAGTTGAACTATAAAGAAAGCTGGGCACCGAAGAATTGATGCTTTTGAACTGTGGCTTTGGAGAAGACTCTTGAGAGTCCCTTGGACTGCAAGGAGATCCAACCAATCCATCTGAAGGAGATCAGCCCTGGGATTTCTTTGGAAGGAATGATGCTGAAGCTGAAACTCCAGTACTTTGGCCACCTCATGAGGAGAGTTGACTCACTGGAAAAGACTCTGACGCTGGGAGGGATTGGAGGCAGGAGGAGAAGGGGACGACAGAGGATGAGATGGCTGGATGGCATCACTGACTCAATGGACGTGAGTCTGAGTGAACTCCAGGAGTTGGTGATGGACAGGGAGGCCTGGCGTGCTGTGCTTCATGGGGTCGCAAAGAGTCGGACATGACTGAGCGACTGAACTGAACTGAACTGAGTCCTGTAACCCATTTTCTTTGGTTCATCCTTTTTCCAGGTCACTTAAAGAACAGGACATTTGAGGGCATTTTGAGAACACAACTGAATGGAACTGCCTTACTAGAATATTCCAGATTTAATAAATATTGAATTTTATAGGATTTTCTTTAGACTTAGTACACTCTGACTATGTACATTTGGGGATATTGTTGAAATTCTGTGTGAATGTATCCTTCTGTGTCTAGAAATCCCCTAAGTTCACTCAAACTTTGGAACAGCAAAAGTATTTTTTTCCTATTTGAGAGACTACTTGTGAAATGTGGTGGTGTTTGATGACCTTTAATTCAAAGCCCCTGCAGGAACAATCACTTCCTGTCACAAGTTCCTGCACCCCCCTCATTATGTCCTTAAATCTTTTTTAGGGATTGGAAATGACTAACAATGGCTTCCTTTCAAAAGAAGATTAAAAACCAGGCATAAACACTGGCCTTAGGATATCTGGAAGAAAATAAAAAGAATTCTAGACTCGATTGCACAATTTTCTGTTTGGAGATTCAGTTCAGTTCAATTCAGTTGGTCAGTCCTGTCTGACTCTTTGTGACCCCATGGACTGCAACATGCCAGGCTTCCCTGTCCATCACCAACTCCTGGAGCTTACTCAAACTCATGTTCATCGAGTTGATGATGCCATCCAGCCATCTCTTCCTCTGTTATTCCCTTCTCCTCCTGCCTTCAATCTTACCCAGCATCAGAGTCTTTTCCAATGTTCGCATCAGGTGGCCAAAGTGTTGGAATTTCAGCTTCAGCATTAGTCCTTCTAATGAATAGTCAGGACTGATTTCATTTAGGATTGACTGGTTGGATCATTTGGAGATTAAATAGAAGTAAAATCAGTTTAAAACATAGATCTGGCTGTTTGTTTCTGCAACATGACTGGCAATTGAGATTGATAAAACTGAAGATATTTTAAAGGCATCATCTCAAGGTCTTTGCCTGGTCAGTCTGAAGTGCTTCCCGCCATCCTCACAAGTCACGTTCTTCTTGAGGTTTCTTCACTTAAAGGCAATACCACCAGTGGGTTTTTATTGTATTTTCTATCATTTTCTTCACTAACTTATCTATCTCTTGGTTTATTTATCCAGTATACCTGCCTCCAATCCTTACTTAATTGCATTTGTAATAAACTTCAAAAATTATTTTCTTTCTAAAGATACATTTAGATCTTTGAGTCTATCAAAATAATACCACTGAAGCTGAGTGTTTGACATTTTCACTTATTCAACAGTTGCCCCAGTTTATATGGCTCTACTATTCATTCATCCTGTTGCTTAGCCCAAATATTTTATATAGATGCTTCTCTTTCTCCTATGTTTAGTATTACATTTATCTGCAAAGCCTCTCCCTCCTCCAAACAACCATTGTTTCTCCTGTTCCCACTGTACTGGCTTCCCTGCTGCCTCTCCTCCCAGAACCTCTCATTCTTTGCCAAAATGAGCTTTTAAAAAAAACAGTATCAGGTCATGTCAATCATCAGCTTAAAACTCTACAGTGACTTCTCCTCTTGCTTAGAATGAAATCCAAACTCTTTGCCATGGCTTCTGAAGTCCTACATGATCTGTGCCCTATGCTCCCTTTGATCTTGTCATTACTGCTTTCGGCATTTAGTCATTAGGCCCTAGCTCTTCAGCCTTCTTGTTCTCCCCCAGTACATTCTCACACCAGGGCCTTTGGGTTTTGATTCCTTTTCACAGAGCTATTTCCACAATGATCAATTGCTCAGTTCATTCTGATTTCTGCTAAAATGTCATTTCCCTAAAAAGGCCTTTCTGGGTGATACTGAAATAATATTCCTTATAATTACTAATAAATATCTCCTGACCTACTTTATCTTCCTTCATAACATGTATGTCTGCAATCTGAAACCAAAATAATTTCCTATTCCTGTGTTAAACATCTTGGGAAACAGGCATATTTTCCTAACCCTGTACTAAAATAATTCTGGAATCAAATTTATACTTGTGCTAAATAATTCTATGATGAAGTGTATTTTTTTTCTTCTATTTGAGAGCAAGCAAAATGACTTCATTGCCTACTTGAGGAAATATCTGCTCATGAAAGGCTTGAGGAAATCATAAACAGCTTAGTTATCAAGTTTTACTTTAAGACTGTCACCTCATTGTGTCCTTCAGTTCAAAGTACTTCTGTCGTAAATTCTCTTCAATGTCAACCAGCTCGTCATGCACAAGACTCACCTGAACGAGCCTGCTTTTCTCGTGTCTCTTACATTCCAGGCAGATTCTTTACCACTGAGCCACCAGGGAAAGCTTAAAATTATTCAGTTCAATCCTAAAACCTGATAAATATTAGAACATTTCCCATTTCGAAGCAAATTTTGGTTCTGTTAAGGTTGTATTCAACTTTAATATAGAAATTCAACTAACTTAGTTTTGCTAGATGAAAAGTCATTTTCCCCCCTGCGGTATTTTGGAGAGTTGCCAGATAATAATTCTGGAGGTTCCACCAATATCCCATGAAAAACTTGTGACTGAAAGCTCTAGGCTGCCAGACTCAGACTATAACACTTCCAGAATGTTCTCTGAGCTTCCCATTTTTCCAACAGCAACAGTGAGGTAGGTCTGAATTTTTTTTAAAATAATCTTCCAAATACTATGTTTGTCTCCTAAAAATGAACAACAATTATAAATCTTTATTCAGTTAGAAAATCACCATCTTTAGTTAAAAAAATACTATTTTTTTTTTTTTTTGCCAGTTCTTGTCACTTTCTGTTGTGACTTTATGAAACCCAAATAATTTTGTCTTTGAACCAGGAGTCAACAGTCAATGTGGTTTACTGTCTGCTTGAATAGAAGACGTAACCTCCTTTACCAATTACATTCATCTCCCTTGCTAGAAAGGTCATGTTTAAAATCCTGCATGCTAGGCTTCAGCATTATGAAAACCTAGAACTTTCAGATGTCCAAGCTGCGTTTGAAAAAGGAAGAGGAACTAGAGATCAAATTGCCAACATTCACTAGATCGTAGAGAAGGCAAGGGAATTGCAGAAAAACATCTACTTCTGTTTCATTGACTATGCTAAAGCCTTGCACTGTGTGGATCATAACAAACTGTGGAAAGCTCTTAAAGAGATGGGAATATCCAGACCATCTTACCTGTCTCTTCAGAATTCTGTATACTGGTCTAAAAGCAATAGTTAGCACCCTGTATGGAACAACTGACTGGTTCAAGACAGAAAGGAGTACAAGAGGGCTGTCTGCTGTCACCCTGTTTGTTTAACCTACACACTGAGTACATCATGAGAAATACCGGGCTGGATGAGTTACAAACTGGAATCAAGATAAGTAGGAGAAACATCAACAACCAATGTACTAAGAAGAGGTGGCCACCTGACCTGGCTCTTTAGAAACCTGTATACAGGTCAGGAAGCAACAGTTAGAACTGGACATGGAACAACAGACTGGTTCCAAATAGGAAAAGGTGTACGTCAAGGCTGTATATTGTCACAGTGCTTATTTAACTTCTATGCAGAGTACATCATGAGAAACTCTGGGCTGGAGGAAGCACAAGGTGGAATCAAGATTGCTGGGAGAAATATCAATAACCTCAAATATGCAGATGACACCACCCTTATGGCAGAAAGTGAAGAACTAAAGAGCCTCTTGATGAAAGTAAAAGAGAAGAGTGAGAAAGTTGGCTTAAAGCTCAACGTTCAGAAAACTAAGATCATGGCATCCAGTCCCATCACTTCATGGCAAATTGATGGAGAAATAGTCGCTGACTTTATTTTTGGGGACTCCAAAATCACTGCAGATGGTGACTGCAGCCATGAAATTAAGAGATGCTGGCTCCTTGGAAGGAAAGTTATGACCAACCTAGACAGCATATTAAAAAGCACAGACATTACTTTATCAGCAAAGGTCCATCAAGTCAAGGCTATGGTTTTTCCAGTAGTCATGTATGGATGTGAGAGTTAGACTATAAAGAAAGCTGAGTACTGAAGAATTGATGCATTTGAACTGTGGTGTTGGAGAAGACTCTTGAGAGTCCCTTGGACTTCAGGGAGATCCAACCAGTCCATCCTAAATGGAAATCAGTCCTGAATATTCATTGGAAGATTGATGTTGAAGCTGAAACTCCAATACTTTGGCCACCTGATGCAAAAAGTCAATTGAAAAGACCCTGATGCTGGGAAAGATTGAGGGCAGGAGGAGAAGGGGATGACAGAAAATGAGATGGTTGGATGGCATCACCGACTCAATGGACATGAGTTTGGTAAATTTTGGGAGTTGGATGGATAGGGAGGCCTGGCATCTGTGGTTCATGGGGTCACAAAGAGTCGGACGCAGCTGAGAGACTGAACTGAACGGAATTGAAACAGGAAGCTAAATATCTATTTGTTTACATATCAGTAAACAGACAAAGCCTCTCTTTAGGAGAGAACCTTCCATGTTCTGCCCTAAACTCATCACTGATGCTATATCTTCTTTCAACAAATATGGTAAGGTCATATTATCTTATTACCGTATTATCATAATGAGATCTTGCCTACAACATCTACATTTTTTACTTTAGGACTCTAATGGCAGTGTATGCATGCTCAGTTGCTCAGTCATATCCAGCTCTTTTCAACCCCATGGACTGTAGCCCGTCAGATTCCCCTGACCATGGGATTCTGCAGGCAATAATCCTGGAGTGGGTTGCATTTTCTTCTCCCACTAATGGCAGAGCCCTTTTTAATATATGTTTCTTCTGCTGGTTTTTATAGTTAGTACTAATTCAATTTTTTTTCATATAGTTGTATGATATTTTTAAAGCTGCTGCTGTTTTATGATTGATAATTAACATTGTTATTTGTTTACTAGAACACCAGGGCATAGTTGTAAAAAGTCAGTACAACATTTATTTATCTAATTGTCCTAAACCTAGTGAGAACATAGAGAAAATATAATCTTTCTGAAATCAATACCTGCTGTTCTCACACACACACACAAAAACAAAAACAAATCTCAATGCTACTAAAGCATGGTACAGTGACATAATAAATTGACAACTTTATAGACTACCTTCTGCCTATTGCCAAAAGTACCGCTGAGTTATTTTAATATACAAAATATAGTTTGAGAAGCATCAATGTTCAAGGAGTCTCACTTTGCCCCTCAGCTTAATATTACTGAATAAATTATATGTTCTCTCAATTTTTCATGTCTAAAATAATAGAAAAAAAGATAAAAAGAAAAATGAATAGAACAACAGTAATAGTAACAATTCTTGCAAGATATTTCACAGATAAAAATGCAAATCATCTATCCTAGAACATGGATCACCATAGCATGATGAAAAAAATACATTTTAATTTTTAGCAAGATAATATGAGTAAAGAACAGAGGTTTATTTTTAAACTCTGTAATGAATTTGAGCAAACTCTGGGAGATAGTGAAGGGCAGAGGAACCTGGTGTGCTGTAGTCCATGAGGTCACAAAGAGTTGGACATGATCTAGTGACTGAACAACAACGATAAATACCTAGGCCCCTAGATATATACTCAAAAAGAACCTACTTTTTAATTTATTTGAATAGTAATTACTTACCATGTATTTACTACATGCAAATACCTCAGTCTCATCTCTACACTAAAATTAGGCTGGGTGACTAAGATTTCTATAATATTGTCCCATTTAGTTGTCACACTCATTTTAAAAGAATAGTACTTACTTGCTTTCAAAGGTGAGAAAATTAAAAATCATATAAGTTAGTCATCATGCTTATGGTTAAAAAGCTACTAAGTGGTACCTACCTGATTTAAACCATGTTTGTCTGCTTTTTCAATTCCAATATATTTTCCCCAAAATATTATTCCATTAATTAGATGAAACAGAAAATAGCTTTTTGTTGATACCCTACTATTTGCCAAGCACATAGCTAGTTATTCGTTTTTTATTTTAAGCACTCTTGAAGGGCTCCCTCTTGTCCCTGGATTTTTATAGAAATGGAATTGAGGTTCACAGAGGTCAGTAAGTGATACATGACCAATAAGTGAAAGCCAAAATTCAAACTCAGATCTGCCTTCTTCCAAAATTCATGTACAGATGGTGTGAACAGTGAAAAAAGTTGGGGTTTTGGAATCAGACTGATCTGGGATACAATATCAGGTTTGCCATCTGTCAACTCTATTAAACCTTATTGGGCCTCACTCTGGGCTCCTAAAAAATGAACATATTAGTGCATTTCTCATAAGTTTGTTGAGAGAATGAAATGAGATATATATACTTACAGATTGCTTAAGAGCTAGTACATTTAAAAGTAGCTATTATATTACCGGCCTCAGGAAGGATGAAGCTGTAACGACTGGGAAGAATTAAAATTTATTCCCAGGCTTCTAACTTGAAAAACAGGTGGTTCCATTTTCTAAATTAAAAATATATACACAAATATGTCATGTTTTTTCCTGTTCATATGCCTTTGTCACCTCTGAACAGAGATTCATATATGACATGACACACCAGTATTTCCCACAACTAACACACCCACTGGTAATGGACAGACCAGTCATCATTTTCATTTCTGGAATTGGAGATTAAGACATCAAAAGTGTGGCTAGTCATAGTTACAGGTACAGGGGGTGGGATGTAAGGCTTTTCAAACTACTAGCTTATAGTCGTTTTTGGTTGTGTATCTTCTGTTAAAGAAATATAGAAAGGCAACTCCTGAGAGTAGCAGGAAAATAAAACAAACGCAGAGTTAAGCTGAGATGAGAGAAGTGAAGGAACAGATAGAAAGAAGAAGCACCTGGTTGATAAACTGCCAAGTTTCTGACATGTCAGACTATATTTCCTCAAACTATTTTTTGAGATTGTTATCTATCTTGAGAGTGAAATAAATGTTTTCATTTATGCTAACTCAATGTGATACTTTTGGTAAGCAATCTCTAAACAAGGGGAAAATATGAAATACGTGGACATTGCAGTTTTCCCCTTGACATCTGATTTATTATTCGTTGTTACACAGTAGTCTTGTGAGTGGATGACATTGCTTTCCCACAGTTCAAGGCATGGATCCTGACAAGTTGAAGAACTTGTGTTAGCTACTAGTGAGGGAAACAGCCAGCCACTTCCCCTTGGCTAAGAAGTTTTTTAGGGTTTTGGAGAAAAGTCTCTTGCTCTATGGAAAGAACGCTTTAAAAGATCTGCCTTCTTCTTCTTCTTCTTCTTCTTCTTCTTTTTTTTTTTTTTTTTTTGGACAATTTGAATGAAGAAATAAAACCTAGAACTATTGTGACTATTGTGTAACCTTCAAAGAAGCCTCTTTAGGAATAAAGCCGACTCTCAAAGAAACACAGAGCCAAAAAATCCTAAAGAAAGAGAACCAAATCAGCTTTTCCCAGGTCTATAGTTCTAACTACTTCTGAGCCAATAGATCTCCGTTATTGTTTAAACAGCCAGTTCAGCTGGGGCTTTTGTTCCTTGAAATGAAAGCATCCTGGCTGGCACAGGAGAGAGGAATGAGGAGTGGGGAGATAAAAAACAATGAAGTCATCCTGGAACAGGTAGAATATGACAATCTTGTGGAATATCCAGGTGGAGATGTCCAGTGTCCTATTGGATATACAGCTTTGGAGTTCACTGGAGAAATCAAAGATAGCAATATAAATTGGGGAGGTCATTCACATAAAGGTGAGAAACAAAGCCCTGGGATTCACTGCAGTCATCCAGAGAGGACATATTTAGCACTGATTGTCTGCTGTTTTCTTTTAGTCACCAGTATAATTTGGCTCAGACAAAACCTACTTGAAATATTATTTTTTTAAAATCAGTTTCACTTGCATTTGAAATGTTCCAGAAGCATCTAAAAATTAAAAATCTTGGAACTCACAGAATTTCTACTCAGTGAAGTTGCTCAGTCATGTCCGACTCTTTGTGATCACACAGACTGTAGCCTACCAGGCTCCTCCATCCATGGAATTTTCCAGCCAAGAGTACTGGAGTGGGTTGCCATTTCCTTCTCCAGGGGATCTTCCGAGCCGGGGATCGAACCCAGGTCTCCCACATTGTGGGCAGACACCATCTGAGCTACCAGGGAAGCCTAGCAAGAAATATGCAGTTGTTTGAATTGTTTTTCAGAATGATGTGCTGAATTTAATGCTAGAGGTGTTCTCATAAGTATTTGAGCACAAAGAATGAATATTACTTTTTCTATTACTGTTTACCAGAAGTACAATTTTCAGAAATAAGTTTTACCTAGCATTTTTTTTATTTTTCCCAATTTACTCAATTTTGAATCTTATGCTAAATACATTGTTGTTGTTGTTTAGTTGCTACAGTTAGTCCAACTCTGTGCAACCCCATGGATAGGAGCCTGCCAGAATCCACTGTCCATGGGATTTACCAGGCAAGAATATTGGAGGGGGCTGCCATTTTCTTCTCCGGGGATCATCCCAACCCAGGGATCAAACCTGCATTTCTTGCATTGGCAGGTGGATTCTACCACTCAGTCACCTGGGAAGCCCATATCCATTTATACCAAAGCAATAAAAATGATTATAACGTTTCCACAGAGCTTATTTTGGAAGAAAGGCTGATTTCTGCTTGCTTCTTATAATCTCTGAATGTATGTCAGAAAAACAGTTTTTTAAGAAAAATATTTGACTGATAGAATCCATATATTTTCTTTATTGCTAGCACGAATGTTAGATCAGAGAGGTAAGCAGCACTGCAAGCACTGGAGAAGAAATTGAAAGAAAAAAAAGAAAACAAAACGCTGAAAGAGAAAATGGAGGAGGGATTAAAAATAAAAGTTGAGGGGAAAAAGTTTACAAAATAATGTAATTACTTTCTCATAACAGAAATTTCTGGCTATGTCTTTATGATGAAAACAAAACCAAGGGCATTTTGAGCAGCAGAGAAAATCAATATAAAAATCAACTCTCAAAATAAACTTCTACCTTCTAAAGATCTTAATTCTGATATATAAAATTGACATTTTAAGTCATACATTTGAATGTGTTTTAAACCAGGCATCTTGCCATTGGCTTAAGTGAAAACTGCCCCATTTAGTACCAAATCCTCTATGTAGAAATTCTGAAAATCTGTTAAAATCTCCCAGATAAATCTACCTTGTTTTTTTGCATTGTTTTGTTTTTTGTCTCTCCTAGAGGCTCCCTGTGGAGTTCTAGTTATGTTTCCTAGGCCTTGCAAAAATAATTAAATCTAAGAACTTCAATTTTCTTATTACTAAAAAGATGGAATTAGATTAATACTTTTCCCTCCGCCCCCTCCCCCCCCCCCCCCCCCCCCCCCCGCCAAGAATGAATTATCCCTTGAAAATCAGAACCTCTAGAGGTCACTGGATGGGTACAGTTCTTCCAGAAATCCATATATTATTAAAAGAAAAAAAATACACATTTAAATAAAAAAAAACACTGATAATTTCATGTTACAAACTATAGAAACCAGCTCAGTAAGATCATTTTTGAAAGTACACCATCTTTCGCAGTTAGCACCCACCGGATAAGAGATATGTGAAAGAAATTTGATTCCAAGAAGAAAACCCTATCAGAATCTCTCCCTGGCTGGGATCTACAGGCTGTTTTCAATCCACGTGTTTTACTGTTTACACTGCTCTCCTCCACCTTCTCAGTTTTGTACAGTTCACATATGAACCATGGCCTTCGAACAACATTATTCACTTCTGAAATATCACAATTGGATCACTCCCTCTTTTGCATGTTCTGCTGAGTCTCAACACTCTCCTTCTGAAGAACCTCCTTTTCATCCTCTCTTCCTCATATTCTCACCAATCAAAAATGCTTTGTTACAAAAATGTAAATACACTATTTCAGACAACATGCCCACCCTAAACAGGTCATACCCTATCTCTTGAGAATCAACCAGATTCTGAACCTATGAGTCTTTAACCCCTTAGGGAGACAATGAGATCATTATAATCATTCCAAGAATATGAGCATAAAGGCTTATCTATAAAATAAGTCAATTTGTAACATGAGTATTACTGTTTTTCAATTGTATGATATGCATGTATATATAGTACATATAATTTACAGATACTATATTATGTGCAGGATATTATAAAATGCTTTGGGGATTTACAATATACAATCTAATGATTTAATAAATAATGTTAAATAATAAATATTTAAGTTTAAACAAAATTTTTTATTATTTAAAAATAATAGTAGAAGATGCTTACTCCTTGGAAGGAAAGTTATGACCAACCTAGACAGCATATTAAAAAACAGAGACATTACTTTGTCAACAAAGGTCCATCTAGTCAAGGCTATGGTTTTTCCAGTAGTCATGTATGGATGTGAGAGTTGGACTATAAAGAAAGCTGAGCACCGAAGAATTGATGCTTTTGAACTGTGGTGTCAGAGAAGACTCTTGAGAGTCCCTTGGATTGCAAAGAGATCCAACCAGCCATCCTAAAGGAGATCAGTCCTGGGTGTTCATTGGAAGGACTGATGCTGAAGCTGAAACTCCAATACTTTGGCCACCTCATGCGAAGAGCTGACTCATTCAAAAGACCCTGATGCTGGGAAAGATTGAGGGCAGGAGGAGAAAGGGACAACAGAGGATGAGATAGTTAGATGGCATTACTGATTGAATAGACATGAGTTTCAGTAAGCTCCGGAGCTGGTGATGGGCAGGGAGGCCTGGTGTGCTGCTGTTCATGGGGTCACAAAGAGTCGGACATGACTGAGTGACTGCACTGAACTGAAAAATAACAGATTTTTAAAATAAGTTTTGCTGACTCAGCACATATCATGCATTATGGCATGGAGATAGTAAAATATCGCCTATCTCAGTGATTTGGAACTACTCACTAAATCACTTAGAATATTATCTGTGTACTATCTTGAATCATCATTTTTACTGGTGGAATCAGAATTTAGAGGGAGGTAAAAGAAGATTAGAGACCAATCCAATAGCCTTAATTTTTTACTTCCTCAAGTATATTTTGGCTAGCTGAGTAATTAATAGTATTTGATTATAAGAAAATAGGGTATGGGTGGGTAATCAGGCTTACAAGGAGGTTATTACCTATTCACCATTAACTGAGATTATAACCAGGTAACTAACTGTCCACCTATACCTACAGTTTCAGTTGATGGGCCCCATCAACCATCAGTTTAGTTCAGTTCAATTCAGTCACTCAGTTGTGTCCAACTCCTTCCAACCCCATGAACCGCAGCATGCCAGGCCTCCCTGTCCATCACCAACTCCCAGAGCCTACCCAAACTCATGTCCATTGAGTCGGTGATGCCATCCAACCATCTTATCCTCTGTCGTCCTCATGCCCTCAATCTTTCCGAGCATCAGGGTCTTTTCAAATGAGTCAGCTCTTCACATCAGGTGGCCAAAGTATTGGAGTTTTAGCTTCAACATCAATGAACACCCAGGATTTATCTCCTTTAGGATGGACTGGTTGAATCTTCTTGCAGTCCAAGGGACTCTCAACAGTATTCTCCAACACCACAGTTCAAAAGCATCAATTCTTCAGTGCTCAGCTTTCTGTATAGTCCAACTTTCACATCCATACATGACCACTGGAAAAACGATAGCCTTGACTAGATGGACCTTTGTTGGCAAAGTTGATTTTTCTTACCTCACAATAATCTTTGATGTTTAGACTGCCTGCCTCCTTTGTTGCAAACTTGTATATAGTCTAACCCACCCTCCCAATTTCTTGAAGTTTTCTCAGTGCTACTGAAATGTGGTCTCCCAGACTCAGCATCCTAAACATTCCCACCGAATAACTCTCTACTTTCAGGTTGTGACTTTTTGTTTTGTTTTGTTTAGTCAACATGTGTCTCCTTGGACAATTCATTTCTGAGTGTCAGACAAGAGCTCCCTTTCGGGCCCTGGAAAGTGTCCCCTTTCTTGCACCAAGTTAGTAGGTGAGTGGAGAAATGGGAGGTGGTATAAAGTAGAGAATAAGAGAATAATAAAATTCTTGAGTTCTACCCCAGCTAATTCTGAGCTTTGTCCTGCTTATATTTATTAAAATGACCTGGATCAGTTTTCTTATTAAGTGAATAGATTATACACACGTAGAAAAATGTTGACTAACAGGAATGTTAAAAGACCATGGTAAATTAAATTTCAAAGGCAACTGGAAGTCCAGCAAATTTGTGTACCTATTACATATAATATATGTATGGCCACCTGATGCAAATTTAGGAGTATCAAGGAATTTAGCATTCTGTTTTGGGAGCCCTCACTCACATATAGAGGCCAGAAATCCCTGAGGACTGTGACATTTCTTGTTCATTGGTGTCAGTAGCAGTTAGTTTTTGTAGCTCCTTGGAGGAAGGCGTGGTTGCCCACTCCAGTATTCTTGCCTGGAGAATCACATTAACCAATGAGCTTGGTGGGTTGCAGTCCACAGAGTTGAAGAGAGTCAGATACAACTAAAGTGACTTAGCAGGCACACCCAGCACATAGTTAATTTACAATGTTGTGTTAGTTTCAAGTGTACATTTTAGTATGTTTAATTAAAAAAAAATCATTATTTAAGTGAAGCTGTGTTCAAATCCATGTTGTTCAAAGGTCAACCATACTTACTTATTAATTTTTTGTGTTAAGTTTTATGATTCACAGGACTTTTAAATGTATCCTTTACTTCATTCAAAGGAAAATTATAGATTATATTAAAAATTGCTTATGATAAAGATAACAAAAAGTTAGGTTACAAAGTAAAGGCCTAGGAAAAATAGAATATTAAAGTGAAGCCAGAATCAGATTATTATCCAATCTACAATAGAAGATAAGTTTATATCTTCTTAATGATCCAAACAAAAAGGAAACAAGACCAATTCCACCTCACATTATCCATTGATGATATCCACGGCTGATTTTCCTAGAACTGAGACCTGAAAGGAAAACTGTAGGCAGATAAAGACAAAATCATTGTGGGATGACAGTCCATTCATATAAAATTACATTCCAGGGACAGAGTTCTATAACATGCCTTGAAACTAAGCGACAACATCATGCCAAGAAACAAATTCAATAAAGTAGAAACTAAAATAATGAGTTTGAGTACTTATGCTTTTTTTTTTTTTTTAATCTTAATCTTGAGTGGGGAGATACAGAATAGTCAATTATCTACAGTAAGGTCTCTCAGCAGTGGTACTAATGCCATTTTAGGTGCAGTAATCTTTTATTGCAGGGACTATAGAAGGTTTAGCAGCATCTCTGTTCTCTATCTATTAGATGCCAGAAAAGACCTCCATTCCCCAGTTTTAATTACCAAAAAAAATCTGATATGTTTGCTGGGGCGCAAAATCACCCTCATTGGAGAAACACTGCTCTAGAGTATTAATTCCCACTTTATGGCGGACTCACAGACCCCTTATCCATTCAAAGCTATGGATTCTTTAATAAAATACAGACCTGTATGTACACAAGACAAAAATGCACATGTAATGTTCAGGGTTCAGGGACCGTCTGCCATCTCTCTCATTTAAAGGAAGAGTGGACTGAATGTCTTTCAGACACTTTCACGAACATTTATTTCTTGAAACTGAATCTTATATACAATTGTGTGATTTTAAGGAATATTTAAACATTGTTCATAGGATAGCTGAAATGAGAGAAAACAATGCTTTAGCTAAAGATCTCCAAAAATTATTTCCAAAATTAAGATAAAAATAACTTAGATTATTACTCCCCACCTCCCCCTGCCTCAGGGAATGTAAGGTATATTTTAAATATTAAAATCTATGGCTGTGTTCTAATTATGTACTGAGAAGACTAAACATTGCAAGTGAGATCAGACATAAGGCAAAGTATTTACTGAAATCTATTGTACTTTAATTTGCTGCTTTTACACAACAAGCAATATTTCACTGTTTAATTTGATAGATGGCCTAATCTCTGTGATTTGAGTGGGCTGATTCACCTTGTGGTTCTAGTAAAGATTATGTGGCCACAAGCAGTATCATTCCAGAGTATACCATTTCCTTGGCCCAGAGATTATTTAAGATGTGGTATATGACTTCGATTGAGTCCTAAGTAGTCAGCCTGAGTAGTTGAGGAAATTTTCTCCTGCTGTGTGTACTAAGCCAAAACTACTGATGCTGGTATTTGTCATGACATTGAAAGCCTGCCACAAATGCTTCTGAGTATTTATGATGTGCCAGCAGTGGCTACAGCAACCAGAGTTACTTCTCTCAGTGTGAGTAAGAGGCAATAATCACAGAAATTTAAAAATATAATTTCAAATATTGATGAGTATTTAATAAGAGAGAATAATGGAAAGATGTAGAAATCTACATCTCCAAATTCCTGGGATTTTTAGTTTAAAACTTTTAATTATTCAATGAATGGCTTCATTTTTTTTGTCAGTATGAAAGTTCAATGCATTCTTGATAGCATGCTCTAAAGGGAAATAATATTAAAAATTATTAAATAATGACCTAGTCTTTAAAAGCAGGAAAATGTTTATTTTTTCATTACTAATACTGTCATGAGGATTTTCCTATTTAATAAAAATCCACTGCCAACTATTTCCCTCTGTATTCATTTCCTGCTGCCGCTACTGCTATGTCGCTTCAGTCGTGTCTGACTCTGTGTGACCCCATAGACAGCAGCCCACCAAGCTGCCCCGTCCCTGGGATTCTCCAGGCAAGAACACTGGAGTGGGTTGCCATTTCCTTCTCCAATGCAGGAAAGTTAAAAGTGAAAGTGAAGTCGCTCAGTCGTGTACGACTCTTCACGATCCCATGGACTGCAGCCTACTAGGCTTCTCCATCCTTGGGATTTTCCAGGCAAGAGTACTGGAGTGGGGAGCCATTGCCTTCTGCTATAACAAAATATCATAAAATATGTGGCTTAAAACAGTAGAAATGGGACTTCCTTGGTGGAACAATGGATAAGAATCCACCTGCCAATGCAGTGGACATGAGTTTGATCCCTGGTCCAGGAAGATCCCACATGTCTCAGGCAACTAAAGCCCATGCACCACAACTATTGGACCCCACATGCTTTTGAGCCTGCGAGCCACAACTATTGAGCCTCTGTGTTGCAACTTGGAACATGCAGTTTGCAATTTGCAAGCATGCAACATGCAGCTTGCATGCTGCAACTACTGAAGCCTGTGAGCTTAGAGCCTGTGCTCCACAAGAAGAGAAGCCACCGCCAAAGCGAAGCTGGTACACTGCAGTTAGAAAGTAGCCCCCACTCTCCACAACTAGAAGAAAGCCTGCAGCCATGAAGACCTGGTACAATAAATAAATATGCTTTAAAAAATAGAAATGTGTCTCAAATATTCTCTGAAAGGATCTGGGCTTAGGATCCTTCTTCCACTTTTCCAGGGTTTCTGGTAGATGCCTATGATCCTTGATATTCTTTGGTTTGTAGAAACATCACTATAATCTCCTTCATGTCTTTACATGGCCTTTTCCCTATGTGTTACTGTGTCCAAAATTCCCTTTTCATGGACACCTGTCATTGGCCTAAAGCACTACGATTTCATCTTAACTTGATTATATCTGCAAAGACCCTAATTCCAAAGAAGGTCATATTCACCAGCATTAGAATTTGGGACTTGAATATAACTCTGAGGGGGATATAATTTAACCCATTCCACCTTGTATAGATTCTTAAGCATTTAGTACCAAAAAATATAAATATATACTCACAGAATAAAACAATGAAAGAAAACAAAAATGTTAGAATTACAACTGATTAGGTTATGTATATTTTGAGCAATAAAATCTACTTATTTTGAGAATTATAAAAACACACAAATGAAGATTAATCACAGAATTTCTTCCAAAAATACAATTGCATTTCTTTTTTGACTCAAGTTAAAATAGCATTATTTTGTTAGATTATAAAAAGCCATATTCACTTAAAAATAGTTCATAAAATTTAAAAGGGAAAACCCATAATCTCTGAGACAAAGATACTATAAATATTTTATCATATTTCATACATCAACCTAGTTGTATTAGCTTTTGTTTCCAGATTTTTGCACTGTAAATATTGCGAAACTGATATTTAGATTTTGTTGTTCCTGAAGCATTTTGAGTCTGTGTAATCTAGAAATCACAAGGGAAAGTATTAAAATTTTATATGATAGACAACAATGATCTTTCTCTGCAAAACTGCCAAATAACCATGAAATTTTAGATCCTCACCCTGACTCTCATTTCAGCTCCAGTGGTAGACACTTTTTAAAGTGGGCCTTTCTTTTTTGGACAGCTCAACATGTCAAAGATCTTCATTTATACTCTTTTTAAATATCCCCCACTAGTCCTTGTTCTGCCTTCTTAAACTGCAATAATATATTTACTCCCTCTGTCCTATTAAAGGATAATTATCTATCTTAAGTCTTTTCTTTCTTTTAAGATTAATTACTTCAATCATATTTCATATAATACAATTTCAGATGCATTTACTTTCTGACTTTCTTCTGGTTATATAGTCCATTCTTCAAAACTCATGCAAATTCTCTAGGGATGGTCTGACATGTGTAGTGAAAAGTGGAGTAACAATCATCTGTATTCTTTTCTCTAAAGTTTATTAATGCAAATTAAGGTAAATTTAGTCATTTAATGGTCATGTAACACTGTTGATTCACATTTAGCTTGCTGCCAAATAGAATCTCTGGAGTTTTTCCACATGTGATATTTCTAAGACATCCCTTCTCCAATTATCTATTATAATGGGAATTAGCATTGGTAAGGATAATTAAAATCCACAGACAATTCTCCAATTACAACTTATCCATTAATCTAAACTCTTTTTACAATTAAACCTCTACAGAATCACTAAAAAGTATAAAAATAGATTGGTTTGGAATTTGGTGTCTTTAATTGCATACCTTAGTAAATGGATCAAAAGTTAAGCAGAAATTCAGAGATAATAGAAAAGCTGTAAGTGTGCTATGGATAACCTTATTGATAATAACAAAAAGCACTGCATTTTAATATTTTGAACTCAGTATTTTAAAGTTCATACATTATGTTTCCTTTTAAAGCATTTCAGTAATATACTCCATTTTTCAATTTGGCTAATAGAAATTCATCCTATTTAAAAAATGATTTCATTATTGTGGTTGATATACAAGTCTGATCATTTATATTTTCATAGGCACTTCCATAATGTTGTCTATTTGTTAATTCAGTGACTACCTACTGAGTGCCTTATATGTATCAGGTCTGTCTCTCTCTTGCAATTTGACATGCCTCCATGTGCATTTGTATAAATATGGATATTTCTTTGGCTATATTTAATAAAGGAACATAAAAGTAAAAAATCCAAAGGGAATAAAGGTACTATTTCCTCCTATGATCTGCTTTATGGATCTCCTCCCAATTGATTGACAACTCAGTAAAAAGCCTGAAGCTCATGAATTTGGTTCTTAGTTTTGTCATTGTCTTTTTAATTTTTAGATAGTAACTACTTTTTTATATTAATAATATAATATCATTGGTGTAATCTTCAAATTTAAATTTAGAACAAATACCATAAATAGCAAATTAATAATAAAGGTGCTTATATATAGCATGACATGTACCAAAATTTTAGTTTTAATTCTGCAATTTTGTGTTATCAGAAAGATGTCAGAAAAATTTGTATAAATTGACAAAAATATAGAAAGAAGAAAATGTTATTTTGTATCTTCTCTTTTTAGCCCTACTGTACACTAAGGTATGTTTAGAGATTACTTAGGCATAAAATTATGAAAAATAATCATTTATTTAAACGCATAGTTGGGTGTCATCCTGTAATATATTGTTATAAGAGTCACTGTAGTCCATTTGTCTACTTACTGATAAATGATGTTAGTGAATATGAGCCATTAAAATCTTAAGATTATAGATTAAGAGAGTGTAAATTTTAGGAGAAATATAAGGAAGAGACATGAGATTATTTTAAGTAGTGTCACTAAAAATAATATTGACATAAATACAAGCCAAGAGGTGTTCCATTATGCTCTATAAGAGTCTTGAACAGTGTTTAAAGAAGAGAAATAGCTGCAGATATATGCATATAAGACTTAGCTAAGTTCAGTTCAGTTCAGTCACTCAGTCGTGTCCGACTCTTTGCGACCCCATGAATCGCAGCATGCCAGGCCTCCTTGTCTATCACCATCTCCTGGAGTTCACTCACACTCAAGTCCATCTAGTCCATGATGCCATCCAGCCATCTCATCCTCAGTTGTCCCCTTCTTCTCCTGCCCCAAATCCCTCCCAGTATCAGAGTCTTATCTAATGAGTCAACTCTTCGCGTAAGATGGCCAAAGTACTGGAGCTTCAGCTTTAGCATCATTCTTTCCAAAGAAATCCCAGGGTTGATCTCCTTCAGAATGGACTGGTTGGATCTCCTTGAAGTCCAAGGGACCCTCACAAGTCTTCTCCAACACCACAGTTCAAAAGCATCAATCCTTTGGCGTTCAGCCTCCTTCATAGTCCAACTCTCACATCCATACATGACCACAGGAAAAACCATAGCCTTGACTAGACGGACCTTAGTCAGCAAAGTAATGTCTCTGCTTTTGAATATACTATCTAGGTTGGGCATAACCTTCCTTCCGAAGAGTAAGTGTCTTTATTTTCATGGCTGCAGTCACCATCTGCAGTGATTTTGGAGCCCCCAAAAATAAAGTCTGACACTGTTTCCACTGTTTCCCTATCTATTTCCCATGAAGTGATGGGACCGGATGCCATGATCTTCGTTTTCTGAATGTTGAGCTTTAAGCCAACTTTTTCACTCGCCTCTTTCACTTTCATCAAGAGGCTTTTTAGTTCCTCTTCACTTTCTGCCATAAGGGTGGTATCATCTGCATATCTGAGGTGACTGATATTTCTCCCGGCAATCTCGATTCCAGCTTGTGCTTCTTCCAGTCCAGCGTTTTTCATGATGTACTCTGCATAGAAGTTAAATAAGCAGGGTGACAATATACAGCCTTGACGTACTCCTTTTCCTATTTGGAACCAGTCTGTTGTTCCATGTCCAGTTCTAACTGTTGCTTCCTGACCTACATACAGATTTCTCAAGAGGCAAGTCAGGTGGTCCCATCTCTTTCAGAATTTTCCACAGTTTATTGTGATCCACACAGTCAAAGGCTTTGGCATAGTCAAGAAAGCAGAAATAGATATTTTTCTGGAACTCTGTTGCTTTTTCCATGATCCAGCGGATGTTGGCGATTTGACCTCTGGTTCCTCTGCCTTTTCGAAAACCAGCTTGAACATCAGGGAGTTCACGGTTCACATATTGCTGAAGCCTGGCTTGGAGAATTTTGACCATTACTTTACTAGCATGTGAGATGAGTGCAATAGTGCGGTAGTTTGAGCATTCTTTGGCATTGCCTTTTTTTGGAATTGGAATGAAAACTGACCTTTTCCAGTCCTGTGGCCACTGGTGAGTTTTCCAAATTTGGTGGCATATTGAGTGCAGCACTTTCACAGCATCATCTTTCAGGACTTGAAACAGCTCAACTGGAATTCCATCACCTCCACTAGCTTTGTTCGTAGTGATGCTTTCTAAGGCCCACTTGACTTCACATTCCAAGAAGTCTGGCTCTAGATTAGTGATCACATCATCATGATTATCTCGGCGGCAAAGATCTTTTTTGTACAGTTCTTCTGTGTATTCTTGCCACCTCTTCTTAATATCTTCTGCTTCTGTTAGGTCCATACCATTTCTGTCCTTTATCAAGCCCATCTTTGCATGAAATGTTCCCTTGGTATCTCTAATTTTCTTAAAGAGATCTCTAGTCTTTCCCATTCTGTTCTTTTATTTCTTTGCATTGATCACTGAAGAAGGCTTTCTTATCTCTTCTTGCTATTCTTTGGAACTCTGCATTCAGATGCTTATATCTTTCCTTTTCTCTTTTGCTTTTCACCTCTCTTCTTTTCACAGCTATTTTTAAGGCCTCCCCAGAGAGCCATGTTGCTTTTTTGCATTTCTTTTCCATGGGGGATGGTCTTGATCCCTGTCTCCTATACAATGTCATGAACCTCATTCCATAGTTCACCAGGCAATCTAGCTATCAGATCTAGGCCCTTAAGTCTATTTCTCACTTCCACTGTATAATCATAAGGGATTTGATATAGGTCATACCTGAATGGTCTAGCACTTTTCCCTATTTTCTTCAATTTGAGTCTGAATTTTGTAATAAGGAGTTCATGATCTGAGCCACAGTCAGCTCCTGGTCTTGTTTTTGATGACTGTATAGAGCTTCTCCGTCTTTGGTTGCAAAGAATAGAATCAATCTGATTTCAGTGTTGACCATCTGGTGATGTCCATCTGTAGACTCTTCTCTTGTGTTGTTGGAAGAGGGTGTTTGCTATGACCAGTGCATTTTCTTGGCAAAACTCTATGTCTTTGCCCTGCTTCATTCTGCATTCCAAGGCCAAATTTGCCTGTTACTCCAGGTGTTTCCTGACTTCCTACTGTTGCATTCCAGTCTTAGACTTAGCTAAATATTTGTATTATCTCCAAATGTGGCATATACCAGGTGAGAAAGACAAGTATTTTCATGATAAACTTACAAAGATGGTGAGAAAGTTACTTAAAATAACTTAGAGTTAACAGAACTGATAATAGCAAACAGATGTCCAGATTTAGGAAAGAGGGACAATGAAAGAAGATATTGAGTCCTCTTGTCTTGATACTTGAAAACTGTAAAACTGAATAAAAGCTCACAATATAAAGAAAGTGATCATAAGAAGCATCCAGAGTCCAGACTTTGTGCATTTTCAAACTATGAAGATAATCTTCAAGGTCTTTTTCTGTCTCCTAACTGGTATTCAAAATACTGATGGGCAAATGAATTGCTCAAATATTTTTTCTTTTGTTACTTCAGAGTTTCAGGTTCATGGCTACCATCTCAGGAAGAGTGATTCGCTCACCTAATCCTAGGCCTTTTAATTAGAAATTCTTTAAAAAGCATGCATGTTTGAATCACACTGGTACCATGCAGTAGTTTGTAAAGCTTATTGCAAAATCTCATCTCACATGTATCCATACATTAACACAAAATCTTGATGTCAGCTCTTCTGCACTCCTGACAGTAAGTCCTCCTTGTTAACGTAACCAGGGAAACAGCCTTGTTTCTCAGCCTGAGGAGATGTGGGCTAACATCTAACAAAAGATACACTATATGGATATCTTGTTGCTGTGAGATGCAGATATATATCTACATATGCATTTATTTATGTTTATTTATTGTATTGCTCCATAGGCAATCCAGATATTTATTCTTAGTGAAGAACCACTGCTTAATAGAGACTATACACTCAGGAAAAATCTTAATAGAAAATAGCAAACTACCAGCTGTTGGCATCTATCTACGTGAAGGGAACTAAGATTTACAGCTTTTTTCATCCCTTTCATTACGAAATCTACCTCTCATTTTTATCTGATTTTCCTCCTTTGATTCACCTATAATTTTGCCTTTGGTAACTGCCACAGACTGCACACTTTTGTGACCAGTTTTTTTTTAATTCATTTTCTTCTTTACCAGCAGTGCTTTCACAAAGACAAGAAAATTCTAACTGCCTATAATAGAAAGCCACCCTGAATTCTACTTCATTCACGAACCTCCCTCCCACCTGTACTGTGTATATATTTCCATCAGAAGAGATTTCACAGAAACTACCAGGTAAAAAGCAAGAGCAAAAATCAAGGTTTGATATTTATAATGTTCAGTCATTTTTAGCACAACATGACTTAACATTTAGACCTTCAAGTAACGAATTCAAAGGTTTACAATCAGAAAGACATGGAAAGCAAATAACTACAACAATTTATTACGAAATTAATTCAATTACAAGTACCGCAGAAGCATTCAACTATCATTCTGCAGTTACTACAGTAATCTTAACTACAACCCCATACAGCCTGCAATTGCCCACTTTATTCTGGAAAGAGTGACATAGCAGTCACTTAAAACTCTAATAATCAAAATACTTAGAAAAGGCATCAAGGTTTCTATCTGTTCAATGAAACCATCTGAATTGTCCTGTGATTGGTTCACTGCTCTCATCTTGTTGTCAAGCCTAGCTTTGTCTTCACATTTTTTTTTGTTGTTGTTGTTAATTCTCTTACCCTTTGGAATGGTGGCTCTGCCGAAGAGCACCTTGTATAGATTTCTTTGCTAACCCTGACAGGCATTATTGGTCTTGAAAAAACACTTGTAACATTTTGTATAATTCTGTAATTGTGTTGATCACTAATGTCCATCTTTCTGAAGCCCTAGGGATCCAGGATGCCACACTCTGCAGTGTATTGTAGTATAACCATGACATCTCGAGATGGCTACTATAAATGAGATTTTTGTTGTTGAAAAGAATAATAGTGAAAAAAGATACTTCCTTTTCACATATATTCATGAATTAATTTTCCCCAAATATGGCTAAAATAGCTTATCCATAGTATTGCCATAGTAAACAGAATTAAACTATGCTTTATCAGAACACACAAATTGCTGGATTATACTAGCAATCTCTAGACTGGAACAGAATTTTTGGCAAAGATGAAAACGTTCTTCTGTCCAGTAGGGCAGCCATTGTCATATGTGACTACTAAGCACTTGAAAAATGGCTAATGTGATTGCGGGAATTAATTCTTTATTTTATTTTTATTAGTTTAAATTTAAAAATCCACATGCAGCCAGCATATACTATCAAACAGTTAAAGTCTAGACTGTATTTTCTTTTATGGATTTTATCTTGTTCTTCTTTTTATCTCTAGGATTGTGCCTGGCACATATACAAAACATGTTGCATTAATAATGTTTATTGAATTAGTTAGCAAGTGAATTATGTGCTATGAGATTAGCTTCTAACTTGCAGGAAAACTGAAATAATAAGCACACAGAAACTAGGACAGAGCATAGAGCTCAGAACAGTACATTCAATAAGTAATGGCTACATGTATATTTTAGAGTAGCTTCCTGTAAAGTTGCTTCTGAATATGGTCTTTCACTCTGCAATGAAAGCAGAAGTCTGCACAATAGATGAACTCAGCAAACTAGACAATAGCACTTCAACTTTGAATTTGAAAGAATGTGAGTTCAGGGTCTGCTGACCCAAGAAACAAAGGCAAATTGTTTGTCTCTGCTGGCCAACCTTTCAGGTCTCACCCAGGAACACTGCTCAAAGTAGAAGAAACATGCAGAGGCAGGTGCTATATTTTTCTTGGAAGTGACAGCAGATAATATCTCATTTGAAAGATGACTGGTCCTCTCAAGAAAATTGTACAGCAGTTCAATCCTTACTCAAGAGCATTTTTTTACCACACTGACACCAGCATCAATTTTTGCTTTATCTTTTGTCTTCTGTCTTTCATATGATAAAAATAATTGTAGAAAAGCAGATTTGTTATCTGCAGTTTTTACTTCTTTCTTTAAAGTACTAAAAAAGTTAGATTCTATCTTACTAGGATTTGCTTTTCCTCATAAAATCTCAAATATAAGAAATGAAAGAACTTTGGGGAAGTTAACCATGCTACAGTGATGTCATATGTTAATATTATAAGTATTTTAAAAGTTCAGTTATTCTTTTATAAATTGTTGATATCATTGACCCTTTTATAGCTTCCATAGACTCAAACCAGAGTCATTAACATTTAACAAAAGGCCTCATTTCTCATGAAAATTTCCCCAAAGTCTAAGGAAACTATTTCTTAAACCAATTAGTAGACAGGAACCCATTGATTGAAGCTTAATCCAGACAAAATTGAACACTTCCTGGGTTGAAACCTGATTGTAATGACTACTAGTTCTTCACAGAGTAGGTTCCTGACATTCGTAATTTCCTTCTGTATTTGAATTAATTTAATGCAGAAGAACAAATTCGGTCCCTGAGGTTTATAGCCATGTTTATGGCTCTAGCAGAATCTATGAGATCAGAAGGAAGTCACATGATTCTGTTTCTAGCTAAGTAAACTGCGGGCTGTAAGATGAGCCAGAGTTCTGCATTAGTTTAACAGGGCTACCACAACAAAGCCACAGACTGGGTAACTCACACAACAGAAATCCCTTTTCTCATAGCTCTGGAGACTGGAAGTCTAAGATCGAGGTGTCATCAGGTTTGGCTCTTCTGAGGGCTCTCTCTTGGGCTTGCAGGTCGCTACCTTCTTTCTATGTCTTCAAAAGGTACTTCCTCTGTGTGAAGCCATCCCTGATGTCTCCTTGTACCAACTTTCCTCTAATAGGACACCAGTCAGATCGGATTAGGGCCTGCCCTAACACTTTGTCTTAATTGCTCCTTTAAAGGCCCATTCCAAATTCTCATAATCTGAGGTACCAGTGAAATCAGCTTTTTCTCCTTTTCTGTTTGCCAGTTTCTGTTCCCCTCTAACCTTCAGTTCAGTTCATCTCAGTTCAGTCTCTCAGTCATGTCCAACTCTTTGCAACCCCATGAATCGCAGCACACCAGGCCTCCCTGTCCTCTGACCTTAAAAGAACCTAATTATAGGAATGAGATCACTAGGCAATTTAACCTAACACCTGACTGTGCTCTCCCGAATGCACCCTATGCCTAATCTGTTGCTTGTTTTCCAAGATAAAAAAAAGCAAGAATGAACAATCAAATAGTTAAGAAACAATTAGTTCTCTACTCCCAATATCCCCTAAAGGAATCCTGCAGGCAGAGCCCGCAGAAAAGATAGCTTCTGAAAACAGAATAAGTCAATTTTCATTCAATGGAGAACAATGCAGAACCCAACCTCCTGCTTCAGTGATTCTTTCCCTCATTTCTCCCTTCAGAAACTGTTACGGCTGAGCAGAATCTTCAGAGTTGGTCCCTGGACACAAATCTACTTCTCCCCAGACTTCTATCTTTTCTGATTAGAGTACCTTTCCTTTCTACTGACACTTGCCTCACAAATCATTGATCTTTGAGTGTGCGTGCATGCTAAGTTGCTCCAGTCATGTCCAACTCTTTGGAACCCTATGGCCTGTAGCCTGCCAGGCTCCTATGTCCATGGGATTCTCTAAACAAGCATACTGGAGCGAGTTGCCATGCCCTTCTCCAGGGGATCTTCCTGACCCAGGGACTGAATCCACGTCTCTTACATCTCCTGCATTAGCAGGGAGGTTCTCTCCTGCTAGCACCACCATGACAAGCAGCCAAACCTGAGTTCAGTAACACTGGGGGCTGTGGCTTCAACGTATCAGTTTATGGAGGAGAGGGCATAATTCAACCCAAAATAGTTGCTCATAGTCTCTTTTGAGAGTATTGTGAGATTAAATCATGATTAACTTGGGTCAAGATATCTAGAAACCGCCAATATGGAAGTGATTGGCCTTCTAACCATGTGTCCACTTGACTTTCATTATTTTATTATTTTCTGTGACACTATCAAACTCACACACTCTTTTGAATTTAGCATCTTAAACTAATTGTTGAGAGAAGGGTGGGAGGAGAAAGAAAGAAAGATTCTAGCTATGATACCAGCCCAGTCCCTCTTTACCAGGGAAAATCTATGGAATGATAATAAATTAACTGAGTGGTAGATAGTCTGCTGAGAGTTGTGGATATATTACATTCATTTATCCCTCATAAGGCACCTCTTATGTTGGAAACAATACCACCTGATTTTATGAGTGAAGAAAGGGGGCACAGAGCTACTAAATGTGGGAACTTGGATTTAAACCCAATTAGCCTGAATCTATAGGACACATAATAGCAGGTTTTAGTGTCAAATCCTGGTTGATTTCTAAGTTCTGTCACTCTCTGCCTGTTATTCTGTTAAACAAGTGTTTTAACTTTAGAGTGCCCCCTGTAAAAGTGTCTAATTTACAGAGTTGTTGCAAAACTGAGCTAATATTTAGGGAAAAACTTTGAAAATTGCAAACTCATTAAAAATATTAGTTATTATTTTTTCATCATTTCCCAATAGTCGATACAACAGAGTCAGCAGGTGATAACATTCTTATTGGGAGCCTTACAGATTTTCTCAGTGCCATCACAGAGAGAATAGTCATGACAGACGTGACTGAAATGTTCCATGTACATGGAAATGAATGCAACTGAGGCACAGAGGGAGACTCACATCTCACTTCACTCATTTATCTATCATTCATTCATTAAGTCATTAAATATTTAAATATCTAGTCTATATCTTTAAAAAAGCTAAAATACAAAATCAAGAGGTTCAAATAGATTAAAAAAAGACCTCTAACTAATACAATGTGATTACTAGTAAAATAGAACTATTCATAATATACAGAGAAAAGAAGCAATTTATTTTGTTCTAATGGCAAAGGAATGGTAGTAAGTATAACAGGTGATATTTGAAGGATGAGTGAGATACCTTTAAAGGAGAAGAGTGAGACATTCACATTGGGATCACTTCTGCTGCTTTTTAGTTGCTAAGTCATGTCTGACTTCTTTGCAACCCCATGGACTGTAGCTTGCCAAGCCCCTCTGTCCATGGGATTTCCCAGGCAAGATACACTTGAGTGAGTTGCCATTTCCTTCTGTAGAGGATCTTCCTGACCCAGGGATCAAACTCATGTCTCCTGCTTGGCAGGTAAATTCTATACTACTGAGCCAACTGCAAATCCCCCTGTGATCATTACCTGCATCATTAAAGGGCAAAGCTTATTCCTGAGCTAGCAAGTCACTCATACAAGTTCAACTGTAGGATGTGCAGATGGGTCAAAGTCTTGTAGGGAAGCTAAGGATGGCTCTGTTAAAGCTGGAGATACAGGGCATGAATGCCATATTACTGAAAAGAAATATTGCACTATATAGAAAGAGGCAAACAATAGATGTTTTGCTCACAGGTCTCTGTTCTTAAAGACAATCTAGTGCCAATATTTGGAAAACCCTAAGAATGCAACAAATAGATTCAAAAGAACTAATTAAGATGATTTTTGCAGCAATTTAAATAAGCAATCAAGAGGTTCTGCATTATGGCAGTGGAAGTTAAAAAGGGAGAATAATTAATAGATTTAGAGTCACTTTGAAGTAAATTAATGGAACATAGTGACTGATTAGATAAGGAAAAGGAAAAGTATGAACCATATGGATTTGTAGTCCAAATGGTTGGATTACTAGCATTTTCAACCTACTGTTAATATCTAGATTGCTAGCTATGCGGTTAAGTGAATCAATGACCCATTAACTGAGAGAATATATTGAGAAAGAGTATGAAGTTTGAGTATACATAGATGGAAGGGACATAGACATTTATTCAACTGGAACTGAGGTACCTGGGAATATTCAAGTAGGTAAATATTCAGTAGGCACCAAAGAGACAGGTTCAGGTGACTTCCAGGATATCCATGGTAGGTGACAACATAGGAGATACAGAGCTTCCCCAGGCAGAGGTGAAAGCAGAAAACCACGTTTTTGTGCGTGTGCATGAGTGTGGAGGGAAAACACTCGAGGAAAAAGTATGGACTTGAGTGGTGAAGCAGGAAGAGAAATAATGAAGAATGCTTTACAATCCAAATGATGAGAGATTCAGAGCAGTCTGAAACATTAAGAATTGAAAAGAGACATCGGAATGTCCCCTATTGACCCTTGTGAGAGCTAAGATATTCCTGTCTCCCCTCTGGAATGCAAAAGCAGCTTTCATTCAGTAGCAAAAGTGTAAATTAGATCATAGTGGGAGGAGTGAATCAAAGGCCTCAAAATTGACAAAGTTAGTATGAAAATTTCTTCAGATGTCTGGAAGATTAGAGAGGATAAAAAAAAAGGGCAGTGTCACAGTGCCAAGCAGCACTGAAAGATCTGTTTGATTTTTGTCTTGTGTGTTTGTTTTCTGAGGGTGATGAAAACAGCCTGTAAAATGTCTGTTGTCAGGCTGAAAGGAAAGATCCAATGAAGAAGAAACAACTAGAGATGTGAGAGAAGAGGGAATTGTGAAGTCCTGATGAACGAGGTGTGACAACAGAAGCTGTCATCACAGCAAGTGGGGCTAAAAGTCTCAGGAACTTTATGACCCCAAATATATGAACAACAAGATAAAGAATACTTTTATTTAGACCAAAATGTTTATTCATGGTGACTAAACCTTAACAAACAACTGTGAAGTAGTCTAAGAGATTATATCTCATAGGTCTCTGCGTATACTTTAAAGAGAGCATTGCATTTTTAACCTTGGTTAATGCTTTCCTGTAACTTTTATACTCCTGGAAGTGTGCTTTCCCCCTCACTAGCTTAAGTCTAGTAAAGTGTGACTGAGATGAATAAAAACTTGCTAAAGTAAAGCAAGTAGAAGAGTTTGCATTTTTCAATCCATATTTCAATATGACTTTTTCACAGCAAGGGTATATGCTCCTGAAAGACTGATAACATATTTTATCATTTAAAATTATTAGACCAAACATTTAGAGAATGAAAGTTGATAGTTCTTAAATGTTATACAATAGTATCTAAAATGAACATAAATTGCATGAACCTATAAGCTTTCATCTATTAGAGGATGACCTTTGGAAACTACTTTTGCCACAATAAAACTAAACCTTCCAGGATGATGCATGTGCGGTGCATTAAGTGAGAAGTGTTTACATGACACACACTGCAAAAGATAAATTGGAAGATTGGCCAAAGCAGCACTCTATATCTACTTTTTTTTTTTTTTTTCATTTCACCTCAGTGAAAAGGAATGAAATATCTGTGTCAGAGCAATCTTTATGTGCTATAGTTTATAATGTGTTTGTGCCTTAAGGGAAAAGAAAGTAACTATAGCAGCAGTCAGAATTCCTGGATCAAAAGGGGGCCTGGTCATAAATGACCCAACTTCTGCTGTGGTCTAAGCCAGTCAGTTGGTTTCCATGCCCCCTGATTAACCTCGCTGTGATTCCAATCACCAGAACCGAGGAGAAGAAGGATCAGGCAGCCTTAGAAGGCTCTAACGTCTACAAAAATGTACTGACAGATGTATTTGGGCATTAAGTCTAAAATAAATAAAGAAAATTTATTAGCTACATAGATCTGTCTCATACCCGTATTCTGCACCTCACACTGTGCTTTCTCTCTTCTCATTTTCTCCTTCTCAGAGGAAGAGGTGTGCAATCTGGTCACCAAGGTAAACTCCTCCTGCCACGATATTGAATACATTTTTCTATCATCCCTTTAGGTCCTTGCTACATTTACTCTCTGATGCCTTTCTTGCAACTTCAGTTTCTTTTTCTTTAGCATACAAATCCTCAGCCTACGTCAATCTCGGACCTATTTTCTAAACAAAATCAAACCACACCACCACAAAAAATAACATCTTCCCTATACTTTGTCATTCCCACAAGTCATGTCTGTTGTCTTCATCTTTTGCTATGAAAAATCCATAGTGTTTTAAAATAATAATTTATTCTTATCACTCATGGTTCTGTGAGTTGACTGAGTTCCAGTGTGTAATATTCACTCAGGGTCTTCGTGTCATTTCAGTCAGGTTGGGACTGTAGTCCTGATCACACACATTTCTGGCCAGGCTTCTCTCTTAAAACATACTATCCTCATGGTTTCCTCACTGCCAGCAGTCACAGGATAACTGGACTTCTTACATGGTGACTGGATTCCTTCAGGACAAATATTCTGAGGCAGAAAGTGGGAGTGGGATCCAAATGTTAATAGGAGAAATGCCAAAGAATTTACAGCCACCTTTAATTTGCCACATATGTCTTTTTACTTTCCTTCACTGCAACGATTCTTATAATAATCCTAAATTTTTGCTGCTGTTGTGTCATCCTTACTCATTCTATCATCCACACACTTAGAGCTAACATTCATTGAGAACTTGTAATTTGCCAGTCACTAGGTTAAGTACTTTTGAACATAGCCTCAAGTAAAATCTATACAGGAGATACAATTACTATTATAATCTCTATTTAAGCATAAGTAAATAGAGCCTTCGGAGAAGGCAATGGCACCCCACTCCAGTACTTTTGCCTGGAACATCCCATGGACAGAGGAGCCTGGTAGGCTGCAGTCCATGGGGTCGCTAAGAGTCGGATACGACTGAGCGACTTCACTTTCACTTTTCACTTTCATGCACTGGAGAAGGAAATGGCAACCCACTCCAGTGTTCTTGCCTGGAGAATCCCAGGGACGGGGGAGCCTGGTGGGCTGCCATCTATGGGTTCACACATAGTCGGACACGACCGAAGTGACAGCAGCAGCAAATAGAGTCTTTGGAGAAGGAAACGGCAACCCACTCCAGTGTTCCTACCTGGAAAATCCCATGGACAGAGGAGCCTGGCATGCTACAGTCCATGGGGTTGCAAAGAGTTGGACACAACTGAGCGATTAACACACACACACACACACACACACACACACACACACACACACACACTCAGATAGAGGCTTAGAGATTTTAAGTTTCTTCTCCATGATCACAAAGCTTTCTGCTTAGTAGCCTCGCTAGGAATTTAAGACCTCTCTATTCTCTCTCTTATCTATTCTTTAAAACATGCTTTTGTTTTACCTGAACTGTTCTCTTTGTGACCACCATCGATTTGCTACTTATCAAGACCAATAGCTTTTTTCTAAGTTAATTTATTTATTTCAATTGGAGGCTAATTACTTTACAATACTGTGGCGGTTCTTGCCATACATTGATGTAAATCAGCCATGTGTGTACATGTGTCCCCATCCCAAACCCCTCTCTCACCTTCCTCCCCATCCCATCCCTCAGGGTTATGCCAGTGCACCGGCTTTGACTACCCAGTTTCATGCATCGAACTTGGACTGGTCATCTATTTCACATATGGTAATATACATGTTTCAGTACCATTCTCTCAAATCTTCCCACCCTCACCTTCTCCCAGAGTCCAAAAGTCTATTCTTCATATCTCTGTCTCTTTTGGTGTCTCACATATAGGGTCATCGTTACCATGTTTCTAAATTCCGTATATATGCATTAATGTACTGTATTGGTGTTTTTCTTTCTGACTTACTTCACTTTGTATAATAGGCTCCTGTTTCATCCACCTCATTAGAACTGTTTCCAATGCATCCCTTTTAATAACTGAGTAATATTCCATTGTGTAAATGTACCACTGCTTTCTTATCCATTCGTCTGCTGATGCACATCCAGGTTGCTTCCATGTCCTAGCTATTGTAAACAGCACTGCGATGAACATTGGGATACACGTGTCTCTTTCAATTCTGGTTTCCTTGGAGTTTATGCCCAGCAGTGGGATTGCTGGGTCAAATGGCAGTTCTATTTCCATTTTTTTAAGGAATCTGCACACTGTTCTACATAGTGGCTGTACTAGTTTGCATTCCCACCTCAGTGTAAGAGGGTTCCCCTTTCTCCACACCCTCTCCAGCATTTATTGTTTGTAGACTTTTTGATAGCAACCATTCGGACTGGAGTGAGATGGTACCTCATTGTGGTTTTGATTTGTGTTTCTCTGATAATGAGTGATGCTGAGCATCTTCTCATGTGTTTGTTAGCCATTTGTATGTCTTCTCTGGAGAAATATCTGTTTAGTTATTTGGCCCATTTTTTGATTCGGTCGTTTATTTCTTTGGAATTGAGCTGAATGAGCTGGTTGTATATTTTTGAGATTAATTCTTTGTCAGTTGCTTCGTTTGCTATTATTTTCTTCCAATCTGAAGTCTGTCTTTTCACCTTGCTTATAGTCTTCTTCTTTATGCAAAAGCTTTTAAGTTTAATTATGTCCCATTTGTTTATTTTTGCTTTTATTTCCATTACTCTGGAAGGTGGTTCATAGAGGATCCTACTGTGATTTATGTCAGAGAGTGTTTTGTTATGTTTTTCTTTAGGAATTTTATAGTTTCTGGTCTTACATTTAGATCTTTAGTCTATTTTGAGTTTATTTTTGTGAATGGTGTTAGAAAGTGTTCTAGTTTCATTCTTTTACAGGTGGTTGACTTGTTTCCCCAGCACCACTTGTTAAAGAGATTGTCTTTTCTCCATTGTATATTCTTGCCTCCTTTGTCAAAGATAAGGTGTCCACAGGTGCATGGATTTACCTCTGGGCTTTCTATTTTGTTTCATTGATCTATATTTCTGTCTTCATGCCAGTACCATACTGTTTTGATGACTGTAGCTTTGTAGTAATAGTCTGAAGTCAGGTGAGTTGATTCCTCCAATTCCATTCTTTTTTTTCAAGATTGCTTTGGCTATTTGAGGTTTTTTGTATTTCCAGCAAATCATAAAATTATTTGTTCTAGCTCTGTGAAAAATACTGTTGATAGCTTGACAGGGATTGCATTGAATCTGCAGATTGCTTTGGGTAGTATACTCAATTTCACTATGTTGATTTCTTTGATCCATGAACATGGTATATTTCTTCATCTATTTGTGTCATCTTTGATTTCTTTCATCAGTGTTTTATAGTTTTCTATATATAGGTCTTTTGTTTCTTTAGGTGTTATTTATTCCTAAGTATTTTATTCTTTTCATTGCAATGGTGATTGGGATTGTTTCCTTAATTTCTCTTTCTGCTTTCTCATAGTTAATGTATAGGAATGCAAAGGATTTTTGTATATTAGTTTTATATCCTGAAACTTTACTATATTCATTGGTTAGCTCTAGTAAATTTTTGATTGTGTCTTTAGGGTTTTCTATGTAGAGGATCATGTCATCTGCAAACAGTGAGGGTTTTATTTCTTCTTTTCCAATGTGGATTCATTTCTTTGTCTTCTTTGATTGCTGTGGCTAAAAACTCCAAACTATGTTGAATAGTACT